>NC_054704.1:9211865-9369365 GCF_016097555.1 Gigantopelta aegis | reverse complement strand
GTACTTCAATAAAACACTTTTTATCCAATTTGTTCAAAATCAGTCGACATCCGTGTATCTCCACTTTTTGCAAATGAATGAAGCGAATACCACACATACACTAATATATGTAGCATTCGTACATGTCAAAAGAAAATTAACATTATTCTCACGAAACTCGATTTCAAGATATTGTCACTTAACAAAAGCTGCAGCCTATTTACAATAGACAAACAGTGTTCAAGGTTGTAAGAAGACAATGCCTTCTTTTTAATAGTGAATGACAAGAAATAACACCATTCATATTAGTCAGCTAATTACAAAGGACAATAAAGTCCACTGACCTGTATAATTACACTTTCAATGCCAAAATGTTTTGTCTGTAATATTGTTTGTGCTAAAATCAATGCAGTATTTATTCATACTTATATATGCAATCAAACCTGCCTTAATGTATGACAACCACTTTGAGGTCCCCCCAACCAGAGCTCACCCTGTCCATTGCCAAATCAGCCAATTGTTAATTTTTATACAAAATGGCTACAACATTTAGTCTTTGGCTAAAACATTTTGCTTTAAATTAATTATTTTAATAATTTTCAAGGACTCTACATATCTGACAATTGCTAAAACAAAGTTTGTTCCAGTGTGAGCCCTGCCCAATACATTTCACTATGTATGTTAACTCAGTATGACAAACACCTTCACAACCCAGCCAGCGGACACTGCTGTTTTCAATCTTAAAGGCAACAATGAACTTTCTGATTTAGCCACAAAATAGCATCAGAAAGATGGCCACAACAATTATGGCAACAAATTCTGATCAAACCAGCTTTTTCATCTGTCATGTCAATCATCATGTACACTTTTTTAAGTATCATTTAGTCTGATGTAGGCCATTTCTGTGGTATTTTATGTTTGGCAGAGGCAAATCAAAGGGAGACTAGGGCACACCCCCCCCCCCCCCCCCCCCCTAAAAATATTCAAGTCCATGTGCTCGTTTTCACTTAGTCCCCTCCACAAAATATTTCCTGGATCTTCCCCTGCTTGGTTCGTAAATAAATAATTCGATGTTGTTCTTTGTACTTTGAATTGTTCTCATCAAGGTTAGCTTTGATAATCTACAATCCTTTATCTTCTAACTACTGAGGGATCAAAAGTCAACAAACGTCACATACATGTATGTAAGTGCTTAGTTTTTGCCAAGTAGTAGACCAGTGTAGTGCATACTCCTTTTTAGAAAGTGTCATTCAGATAGGATAAGTATCTGTTAGATTAGATTTTAAACTAAAAATCTGGACTCCTGTCTTTGCCAACCACCTTTGCCTGGTGCTTTGAGTGGCCGCCATAGACAGGTTCAACTGTAAATACAATATTAACTTGTAACAATGTGACAATATAATAACCTTACCTACTTACAATGTACTTAGACATGCTTCACAAACACAGAAATAAATGACACAGATTAGAACATGTGTCAGGAATAGTGAAAGAAAGGGTGGGCTGAAGAAGGGAAGAAGAAAGGAAATGTTTTATTTAACAACGCAACTCAACACATTTTATTTACGGTTATATGGCGTCGGGGCTGAAGAAGGGAGCTTAATTAAAATGTATGCAGCCATCGGGACTGTTTGAACACTGAGACGATTCTCATTTCAACAGCCTGCACCACTAGGTTGGATTCTTTTTTTAGCGAGATTCCTTGCCTCCACGTCATTTTTCCAGCTGACTTGTTTTTCCGTGACTTGTATGACAGCCATTCTGCAGAACACCACGGTTGTTCATGTTTAGTTTCTACATGTCCGAGCCTGTCTAAGCAGCACTGGAAGATTGACCACCACACTCTAAGAAGAAATAGGAAGCGGGGGCAGCCCTTACTACTCTTTTCTAGACTTTACTTTATTTATATTGATACCATCTTGTATCTTCCGGAGCCAGGTCCGTAAGCACCACTATACCAACCATGACATCTGGACTATACCCTAGTCTGATACTCTCTCAGCACTACACCTTCCACATCTGACTGTCACTCTAGGGGTTTTCTTGACGGGATGCAAACCACCTCGTCCCTACAAGCTGTGCACCGTAACGGACTTAATGAGGCCATTCACGTAGACATATAGATCAGACTTTAAACTGTTAGATCTTCGTTAAAAATTTTAGGTCGAAATTACTTTCTTTTTTTAAACATTATTAAATAGTCCGATCCTCTCTTCTTTCTCTTATTTATTTTTGGACTGTCCTTCTAAAATGCTCCAAATTATATAAACTTTTTATTTTATTTTTTTAATTCTATTAACTTTTTCACTAATTGCTATTTTCAAAATTCTACCCATTTTCAACTATAACCCCCACCAACCCCTTCTGTCCCAGACCCAGTCACTGCCAAAGTCAGAGATTGTGCCCAGGAGAGACGTGCTTGAACCTAAATTGGATATAGGCACGTTAATATGTTATTCAATCCAATCCAATTAAAATCAACAACAAGCATTTTAACCATGTATTCGAAACTGCATTCACCAACGGTTGAGAACCTGTTCTCATTACACCATCAGATGAGGCAGAGTGGGATTTGAAACTTTTAGGAACATGTTCCCTGCACCTGAACAGAGTTCCTGAAGCAATTTTCTTATAATCCATGTTCTAGGACCATAACTCAGTCAAAATGGATAAATCCTCAAGAAAGTTTATAACTCTACTTGATAAAACTATACACGAAATTTCAGTTTACTATCTTTAGGCATTGTGAAAAAGTCTGGAAATCTGTGTGGGACAGATGGACAGACAGACGGACAGACCCATAGAGGACTAATAATATTTGCATGGAAACCGTATTGGCCAACATATCTACACATTAGACCCACCCACCATCCCCATGTAACTGGTTAGAGTTAGGACACCCCCCCCCCCCCCCCCCCCCCCCCCATCCCCAACTACCTGTTCGGTTATCACATACCTTTATGCTAATGACTCCAGTCTCGTTAGCTAACGCAGTCTCAATCTTCTTCACACAAGACTGGCATTTCATACCGCCCACCTCTAGCACTGTGCTTTGATCCATGTTTTCAACAGTTAGAGTTCACTACAAAATAAACAAAACATAAAATTAAACACAAAGGAAATATTGTCAACAAGATTGTCATCATCCTGGTGGTTATTATTACATATTGTAAATATGATGGTGTGGTGGTTAAGCCATCGGCTCCAAGGCTAGTAGGTCCTGGGTTCAAATCCCAGAATCAGCAACCCAGAGTGAGTGAAACAAACAACATGACACCAACTTTTTTCCAACTATTAACCTCTGTCAAAACCAGAAACAGAAATGTTTTATTTAACAATACATTCAACACATTTCAATTATGGTTATATGGCATCTGATATATGGTTACTTGGGGATCACAAAGATAATATAAGAGGAAACCTGCTGCTGCGACTCACTGGGCTACTCCTTTCAGTTAGCATCACACACACCCATAAACAGGACAGTACATACCATGGCATTTGTTACACCAGTTGTGGAATACTAGCTGGAATGAGAAATAGCACAATGGGCTCACCGACGGGGATCGATCCTAGACCGACTGAGCATCAGGCGAGTACTTTACCACAGGGCTACATCCCGATGCCTGTGAAAAGCCTAAACTTGTGTGAACTCTGTTAATCACTGAGCACTGTGCACTGACAAACCAAATATCTCACCTCATGTTTATAAAGCTTTTAAAGTCTAGACTCAAGTCTAGAACATTTTGACACTTTAATGTCATGCATGGCAATGCATACACATTGGGATTGTGAGCTTCTCATCAAAGACCAAGAACACTGTTTCCGGGTGACACTAACATCCACAATTCCAGAGGGCTATTTCTCATTCCAGCATGTGCTCCACAACTGGTATAATAACAGCCGTGGTATGTACTATACTGTCTGTAGGATGGTGAAAATAAAATATTCCTTGCCACTAAAAATTATTTCTGCCAAATATATTTATAAATGTATTTGTATATATTAGATATTGTAAATATATTTGTACAATTAAATGTTAGAATATTTGTAAATTGAAGTATTAGATATTGTAAATATATCTGTAAATATTAGATAGTGCTAATATATTTATAAATGTTAGACACTGTTCATTGTATTTTTTGTTTAAAACATTTCTTAAGTAATAAATTGGATAGTGTAGCCTATTGTATAGTGGCAGCAGGTTTCCTCTCTCATTATCTATGTGGTCCTTAACTACATGTCCGACACCATATAACCGTAATTAAAATGTGTCGAGTATGTTGTTAAATAAATCCTGCCTTCCTTTCTTCATCCCTGCCAGGAGAACATACTTAAACCTCAACTGTATATGAATGTTAGTATGAAAATAAATGAAAATGAAAATGAAAAATTATACAAATGTACTATGAATTGACTATACCTGTAACAAGAAACACGGATACAGTTTATGTAAATATATTTACTGTATTTATCTATACCCTAAATCTCTGGAAGCTTTCCAAAATGAGTGATAATAAAATTAAAAAAGCATATATGTATGCTTTCAATCCAACTAATCAAAAATGGATTTAATATGTAGGCCTACAAATGTATTTTTAGAAAGGTTTAATATTGAGATTACATGCAATCAATGTCACCATATCCTAGGTCAAACATATAAGAATTATTTCTGCCAAATATATTTATAGATGTATTTGTATATATTAGATATTGTAAATATATTTGTACCATAATTAAATGTTAGAATATTTGTAAATGTTGAAGTATTAGATATTGTAAATATATCTGTAAATATTAGATAGTGCTAATATATTTATAAATGTTAGATATTGTTTATTGTATTTTTTGTTTAAAACATTTCTTAAGTAATAAATTATACTTATTTGGCTGTTTATACTTAACAACATAGCCTTTAGTTCTGTAGAGTGAAAAACAAACAAACAAACCTGCAGACATAATCATAAAGGTGATTTAAGTTTATGTAATAATTCCCATGTCTACCAAATGTCAAATATATTCCTATAATTTAGATAGATCTGTAAATATATTTAATTTACAACTAAACAGGATCACAGTATTTAACAAATAAACCCACAAAACAGTATTCAGTGTATTTGTATAACTACGACTGGACAATCATTCCTTATAACTTAAATTACTTTAGGAAGCATAATCAGATGAATACTTTCCTATTTTCAGATTGTAATTACAGCACATATATCACTCGAAAACAGAGCAGTACACACCAGAAAGTAATCCAGTTTGACAGTGATGCTGGACAAATGTACATATCCTGTTTTTCTTGGTGTCTTGAGAACAGACTAGGCACTTAAGTGACCTATTTCTAGCTGTGGGCATAAAGCCCTAAGTAAATGAAAGGCGACAAAAATAACAAACGACATAACAAATGTTCTGATGTATGACAGTCACATGACAGATGGAAAAAAAAATGTTTTTGTTTTTTTTAATATAGACTTCAGCTTAATTTTAAAGCTGTTATATATTTTGAAAAGCTTTAAACAATTTAAAGAAAGTTACCAGATATTTATCCAACAGAAATGTAATGAACACTTCCTGGTGTTACAAGTATTCAATATACACCCACCTTCGACACACTTACATGCAATAAGGTTATGATTATACTGATAAATTAGATAACTTGTGTTATAGCCTTTTGCTTGGTTTAAATATATGTGTGTGACTGCATCAGATAACAAGTATACTGAACAAAATAAGAAACTTAAAAGATTTAAAATATTCAACATAACAAAAAGTTAGTTTTGTTTAACGACACCACTAGAGCAAATGATTTATTAATCATCGGCTATTGGATGTCAAACATTTGGTAATTTTGACATGTAGTCTTAGAGAAGAAACCCGCTACATTTTTCCATCAGTAGCAAGGGATCTTTTATATGCACCATCCCACAGACAGGACAGCACATACAAGCCTTTGATATATCAGTCGTGGTGCACTGGTTGGAATGAAAAACAGCCCAATGGTCCACCAACAGGGATTAATCCCAGACCGACCGCGTATCAGGCAAGTGCTTTAACAATTAGCTACATCCCGCCACTCAACATTGCATGACAATTTTTTTTTTGTGTCTTCCTTGGCCTTATAGTTCATTTCCTACAAACAACACTCTCTGCTACCTGCATACACGTGCACATTAAAAAAACCTTGTCTAGACTGCAGGATCAGAGAAAACTCTTAGTCAAACGATCTGGAGTGGGCGTCGGTGAGCTGGGCAGTCTGTCACGGACATTGCCAGTCTTTAGATGTAGCAAACAAACAATCGACAACCCGAGGAACTGCCACAACCACAACCAACTGGTTTCATTATCTGACCATCCAAAGTCAAGCAAACTATATGTCATGTCACACAATACAGTGGATACAAGTTCACCCGCACAGCCAACTTTCCAACAACCTATACTTTCTCAAAAAGCCTCCTATACTTACAAAGATATGTTTTTAAAAATAGTATTTATTAATGTTTTTATGCTGGAAACTGACCAACAGGGAAGGCCTGTATTAAGGTCTAGCTCTCCCTACATTTTTAAATTAACTACTTTTACAAAATATGGCAGACAGAATAATAAGTTGCAAAAAAATGAAATAATAATAAATAAAATAAAATAAAATAAAAATTAATAAAATATTTTAATATTTCAAAGATACTGAACACCTTGGCAAGTGAAACCTACTGTATTGAAAAACCATATCCAACTCTCCACATCTTTCCTTTAACATGTTAAACAATGGAAAGGAGTATTTGTTAAAGAATGGAAAGAAGTATTTGTTAAAGAATGGAAAGGAGTACTTATTAAACAATGGAAAGGAGTATTTGTTAAACAATGAAAAGGAGTATTTGTTAAACAATGGAAAGGAGTATTTGTTAAACAATGGAAAGGAGTATTTGTTAAACAACATGTCGGGACATATCAAGATAGCACCCACTTAATGATCACTCCCGAGGTGACTGATGAACAGAGGTGTTTGACAATGGTCTGTATACACACATTTAAATGGACTATCCTAAGTTTTCCACAAATTTAACATGTATCGAACCAACAGAGAATTTTTAACATACATTACATATGAAATTTACACTTTCTTGTTCAGAATATTTGTCTATATATTCACTGTATTTCTGGTCATCCTAATGTTTGTAGAAGCCCAAATCAGATTTTCCTCTGATACATTTTGTATAAAAAATATATTTAAAAAAACCACCCAGCAATTTGAGTTACAATATTTAAAAAAAAACCAGATTGATATTCTTAGTAAGAACATGTATTTAATATATAAGTTTAGTTGTTAAAAACATTTGTTGAGTTGAAAACATCTTAGCAATGGAAGCTGACTCAGGGCCAACTCTTTAACATAAAATGAACAAACCAAAAAAAATAAACACAAAATATAAAAACACTGCAATCTCAATCACTCCATCCTGACTCAACTACCATACAATCTTGCTGGTGTATTTATACATGATGTACCACAGTTCATATTCTACAACATACATGTACATGTATTAAAATGATTTGAATATACCAGTAACAGATATGAAACCCAACATACATAGTATTCGAACAGCTGTGACGTACTGGCAGTTCTTCAAAACAGGTCATAACATTTGGTGACACCAGGTCAAATGAATTTCACATCTTCACATTTGTTTATATTTTAAAAAATCCTTCCAGAACATCCCACAATATGATGCAACATCCGTGACAGTCAGGATGACCCAGCAATTAATACACAAAACACCCAGATTGTTTACGGGTATCTGGATTCACATGACCTACTTTCGGCCCAGAGCATTAAACCCCATTAAATTACCAGGAGGGCACACTGCCAGCATTTGTTGCCAATCTGGTTTTTTCAGTTTCTTTTATTTGTCGGCACATGACCAGCTTTTGTAGGTCGTGTGCAGAGAACTGAAATATGTCATATGAAACCATATACAATCAATGTCACATGTCCAAAATAACAACAACAAATTCTAGTAATTTAATGCCTAAAAAAAAGGTTAGTTTGCTGAATGTGCCAAAAAAAAAAAATTATGTTTTTTTTTTTTGTTGTTGTTTTTCTACATTCACCCCTAAAGGTGAAAAATAAATTGTTATCTATACATGTACACTTTTCATCTACATATCAATGGGTGGAAAAGGAAATATTTTAGTTAAGGGACTTCATTATGTAATCTTTTATAAATTAGTTGTTTTCTTTCACGACACCACTAGACCACATTGATTTATTAATCATCGGCTATTGGATGTCAAACATTTGCTACATTTGTCCATTAGTAGCAAGGGATCTTTTATATGCACCATCCCACAGACAGGATAGCACATACCATGGCCTTTGATATACCAGTCATGGACTAGGACGAGAAATATCCCAATGGGCCCACTGACCGGGATCAATTCTAAACTGACTGTGCATCAGACAAGTGATTTACCATTGAACTACATCCCAACCCTTATAAATTAGTAGACATTTGCAACAGTGATTCTGGTTTCTTAATCTATGACTTAATTTTGGTCTATAATATTAAAGAAGAAACCTGCTGGCACCACATCGACTAATCTGACTCAGAGTAGCAGCAAAGGATATTTCATAAGTACTCTTCCTCAGACAGGGCATCACATACCATGGCAGAAAATAGCAGCCATGGAGAGCTGATTTGGACAAGAAATCAAGTATTAAAATTAGTTCAGTTACTGATTTATGTAATCATGTTAATTACATTCACAGTGATATGTTTTGTTCACACACCTGCACCAAACATTCAAAGAAATTATTTTAAATGTGTGTAAAAAAAATAATATATTAGAACATATTGACAACCTTTGACTAGTATATCCGTCAGCCTCGGGTCACATTAATTAGCAGTTATGTCAGCAAGAATTATTTTAACACATGAATGAAATTAAACACGTTTGCCACGTAAATGTTCATAAAATGTTTAACTCCTGTATCTTTAACACTAAAGATTAAATGGCTGGATGAAGCTCAATGGTAGAGCACTCACCACACAACTGATACATCAAAGGCTGTGGTATGTGCTGTACTGTCTATGGGGAATGTGCAAATAAAAGATATCTTACTATATCGTGTTTGCCACGTAAATGTTCATAAAATGTTTAACTCCTGTATCTTTAACACTAAAGATTAAATGGCTGGATGAAGCTCAATGGTAGAGCACTCACCACACAACTGATACATCAAAGGCTGTGGTATGTGCTGTACTGTCTATGGGGAATGTGCAAATAAAAGATATCTTACTACTATATTATTATAACAGTCAGTTTCTTTTCTCATTATTTAGTCCAAATGTCAAATGAACCACCAACTAAATAGCAAATAGTCATAGTTTAAAAATGTGCTGTGGTGTCCAATATCAAACAAATATTACCATCCCTTTTCAACATCCACCAGTTTAAACCTTAGCTATACAAAAACACTCCTTAAAACTGTTACTATATGTGTCTTTTTCATTGATCTATTTGTCCTGGTAATGGATCCATTCACATACTCTGCATGGTCCACTTTTATATACCGGTATACAGGTAACAAATAACACAGGTGCATCAATGCAGAACCATATGTATGTTAAGGTGGATTCACGTTTTGTTCAGTAAAACCTGCCTAATTGGTGGCGCAGTAGTTAAGCCATCGGACTACAGGCTGATAGGTACAGGGTTCGCAACCCGGTACTGGCTCCAACCCAGAGCGAGTTCTTAAGGGCATCTTAAGGGCTCAGTGGGTAGGTGTAAGGCCACTACACCCTCTTCTCGCTCACAAACCACTAACCAACTAACCACTAATCCACTGTCCTGGACAGACAGCCCATATAGCTGAGGTGTGTGCCCAGGACAGAGTGTTTGAACCTTTATTGGATATAAGCACGGATATAAGTTGAAATGAAATAAATGTTCAGTAAAAGCTAAAGTGACAGTACTAACTTTGTTATTGTTTAACTTAACTCTTATAATTGTATGTACTGGGTATTTTGTCCAATGTTCGTATCATCTATCCAAGAAACAATATTGATAAACAAAATTCAAATGCTTACCAAAAATCTGTTGTCAAGTTAGTGTGAACAAAAGATTCTAATTAATTTAAAAACAAAGGTGGTGGAAGGGGGTAACCCTCAACAATTATCAGGTATTGAGGGGAGGGGGTAACCCTCAACAATTATCAGGTATTGAGGGGAGGGGTAACCCTCAACAATTATCAGGTATTGAGGGGAGGGGTAACCCTCAACAATTATCAGGTATTGAGGGGAGGGGTAACCCTCAACAATTATCAGGTATTGAGGGGAGGGGTAACCCTCAACAATTATTCAGTATTTGGAGAGGGGGTAATCCTCAGTAATTATCCAGTATTGAGGGGAGGGGGTAACACTCAACGATTATCAGGTATTGAGGGGAGGGGTAACCCTCAACAATTATCCAGTATTTGGAGAGGGGGTAATCCTCAATAATTATCCAGTATTGGGGGGAGGGGGTAACCCTCAACAATTATCCAGTATTTGGAGAGGGGGTAATCCTCAATAATTATCCAGTATTGAGGGGAGGGGGTAACCCTCAACAATTATTAGGTATTGAGGGGAGGGGTAACCCTCAACAATTATCCAGTATTTGGAGAGGGGGTAATACTCAATAATTATCCAGTATTGGGGGGAGGGGGTAACCCTCAACAATTATACAGTATTGGGGGTGATGGGGTAACCCTCAACAATTATCAGGTATTGAGGGGAGGGGTAACCCTCAACAATTATCTAGTATTTGGAGAGGGGGTAATCCTCAATAATTATCCAGTATTGGGGGGGAGGGGGTAACCCTCAACAATTATACAGTATTGGGGGGGGGTAACCCTCAACAATTATCAGGTATTGAGGGGAGGGGTAACCCTCAACAATTATCTAGTATTTGGAGAGGAGGTAATCCTCAATAATTATCCAGTATTGGGGGAGGGGGTAACCCTCAACAATTATACAGTATTGGGGGGGGGGGGGGATGGGGTAACCCTCAACAAGTATCCAGTATTAGGGTGAGGAGGTAACCCTCAACAATATGCCAGTATTACTATTTGGACACTTTACAAAATGTTTAGACACACACACAATGTTCTACTTACCAGTACTGAACATGGACACACTCAGACAATATCCAGTATTGGGGGGAGGGTGTAACCCTCAACAATTATACAGTATTGGGGGGAGGGTGTAACCCTCAACAATTATTCAGTATTGGGGGGAGGGGGTAATCCTCAATGATTATCCAGTATTGGGGGGAGGGGGTAATCCTCAACGATTATCCAGTATTGGGGGAGGGGGTAATCCTCAACAATTATCCAATATTGGGGGGAGGGGGTAATCCTCAACAATTATCCAGTATTGGGGGGAGGGGGTAACCCTCAACAATTATACAGTATTGGAGGGGGGGGGGAGGGGTAACCTTCAACAAGTATCCAGTATTAGGGTGAGGAGGTAACCCTCAACAATATGCCAGTATTACTATTTGGACACTTTACAAAATGTTTAGAGACACGCATAATGTTCTACTTACCAGTACTGAACACGGACACACTCAGACAGTAACTGTGATAATCATTAATCATGTATTGCAATTTGTCAGATCACACCTTGAGAACGTGTACCGGTATGTGTGAGCCATCATACGTTCCAGATATAAAATTATCCGGTTGCAGTGTATTTCACTGCAGCAGAAATACTGGGTCTTTCTTATTTGTTCATTAAACATTAGGGTTAGAGATAGTGTTAGTTTTAGACTTAGAATAAATATTGTGGAGTACCTTATTTTCTTACATATAACGTGCAGTCGTTCATGTGTCCTTGATACACGGTGACATGTGATACACTATTTGACATGTGCATGTGTAAGCATATTTTGAGATATATTACAATGTCCTATCTGTTATCTTATACTAGCTGGGTTTGTTTGGGTTTTTTAACTTCTTTTTTTTTTTACTTTTTTAATCTGGTATTGACCTGCACACAATACTACACTAGATTGCATCTGTTTATCAATACAGTTTCCAGGATGATTAATACAATTCATAAAGGTGAACAGTGGGCAGTTTCTCAAATGTATTAGCAGAAAAAAGAGTCTGTGTAACACTACATACAGCTTTGTAGAGAAATTAATACTGATTTACAACGGAGTAAGCCGATCCAAGTGACCATAAAACACACACATCATATTCACTCAACTGTGACATGAAATTTCCCAAACTGGGTCATAGCAATGATCTTTGTTAACTAGTTCAAATACCTGAGTTTTATTTTCAGAGTGGGTATGTTGCATTACAAAAGACTTGCGTGACTAAGCAAAATAAATAAAAACATATCTCAATGTTTGAGTGGAGGTAGCCATAAATCAAACCTAGAGATTTATGACAAATGAATAGCTCTATGGCCTTGAACATAAGTATATGTATATTATGGTTAACCTAAAAATTATCCTAACATTTTGAGGTATAATTCACTCCCTGATGCAACTTAAAGTAACAATGCTGTAACATACATACATGTATGTTATGATGAATCACTCAGTAATTACTTTATGTGTACTATCGTTTAATATTTTCTGATAGTCTTGTAATAAAATAATGTACAACTTTACAAATACCATTATTATGATTATTATTCATCAGGACTAAAAAGTTTGTATTCGTCAGTTTCTGGCAGTACCTATTTACTGTACTATTATTATTAATGTTTTTATTATTATTATTATCATCCCAAAAGAATTTGGTAATGTCCAGGATAAGGTTTAGATTCATTTCTTTACAAGTACTATTGAGATTAATGATCAATATACATATAAAAATAAAAGGAAAACATGTTATGTTCTCAAAGATAGTATTTATCATTCCAAAAGAATTTGGTAATGTCCAGGATACGGTTCTGACTCACTTCTTTATAAGTACTATTGAGATTAATGACATACATATAAAAATAAAATAAAAACATGTTATTATGTTGGTTTAAACAATATTTATTTCTGTTTATATTTTAACAGATGGGATTGATCAACAGGCATAGCCTATATAAAGACCTTTCCCTACATTATACAAATGAAATATTAACTGATCATGCAACAAGGACATTTTGAGTAAAAATATAATTTAGTGGTGAAAAAAGTTAAAATATTGTATTTTAAACCTGTCAAAATATAAATATTTGTATGTAGATTAGAACAGAGAAACAAGAAGAATAAAGAAGGTGGACGGTTTTATCAGTTAAAAAATTTGTTTTCAGCAATGAAATTGTGAATTGGTTTGAAGATGAGACTATTTTCTTGTAGTGTTAAGTTGGGATCGCCATATATTAATGTGTCGATATTTAAATTTAAATGATTTAACCTGGATAAGTAGGTCTGGCGCTCTCTACTGTATAGAGGGCAAAATAACAGGAAATGTTACGAGTCTTCAACGTGATGACCACAGGTACACGGTGGATTTACTCCAGTAAAGCATGTAAATTTGTGGCCGTGACTATCTACCAAATGTATAAAGGCATAAAATCATTAATATATGCAAACAATCAGAAATCTTCATTATTCCCATGCAGCAACGGCGTCCGTCAGGGTGAAAATTTATCCCCAGTCCTATTTTCCTTGTATCTAAATGACCTAGAAAAATATTTAATTAATTTTGGATGTGAAGGAGTTACCCCCATTGATGAAAACCAACAAAACCTGCTCGACATCGGCATTCACTTACTTTGCTTACTTTATACAGATGATACTGCTATACTAGCTACCAATGCCGCTGATTTACAACACACATTAAACGTATTCGATCAGTTCTGTAATAAATGGAAACTAAAGATAAATATCTCAAAAACTCAGAGATTATAAATGTACTTTCAAACTTGGAAAATATGTTCTTGAAAATGTTAAGGAATTTAAATACCTTGGGGTCACTTTTAGCAAATTAAATAATTTTAAAACGATCAAGGCTCAATTAAAACATCAAGCAACTAAAGCTATGTATTTTGTATTGGCGAAATCTAAAGACAATAATCTATCGATTGAGTGTAAACTTAAAATGTTTGAATCAATGGTTCTCCCAATCTTGTTATACGGTTGCGAAGTTTGGGAATATGGAAAAAACGATATATGCTATTTTGTTCAAATAAATTTCTTCCGACACATCTTGCCAACAAAAAAATCCACCCCATTATTTATGTTATATGGAGAATTGGGGAAAGTGCCCGTGGAATTAAATATTCAAAAAAGAATGGTTTGTTACTGGGCACGCATTATTACTTGGCACGCATTATTTCAGGGAAACAATCAAAATTATCATTTCTTCTATACAGATTTATGTTGACAGATCATGTTACAAATAGAATAAATTATAATTGGCTCACTAGTATTAAAAATAATTTGGAGCATTTAGGAATGAGCTATGTTTGGATATCACATACCTTTTTATCGTTAACTTGGCTCTCACAACAAATTAAAATTAGGCAAAATGATCAATATTTACAAATATGGAATAATAGCATATCAATGTCATCAAGAGGCAAAACCTATCAACTTTTTAAAGAAGAACTCATTTTTGAAAAATATTTAAATATAATTCCCAAAAGGTTGTGGAGATTAATTATAAAATTTAGAATGTCAAATCACTATTTACCTGTCGAAATTGGAAGATGGAATAACATATTATTTGAAGACAGATTGTGTACTTTATGTGATGAAAGTGACATTGGTGATGAATTCCATTATTTATTTGTATGTATATTTTTTCATAATTCCCGAGTAAGATTTTTACATCCCTATTATTATACTAGACCAAGCACCTACAAATTCAAAGAATTAATGAACAGTAAGAAAATAAGTGTATTAAAGAAGTTGGCGAAATTTATAAATGTAATTTGCCAGGTTTTTAAACGTCCTGGTAACTGAATAACTCATGTCACAATCAAAACTGTTTCCTAGCTATATTACAAAATTTATTATTATTATTATTATTACTGTACCATGTACTACCATTACTATTACTATTACTGCTACTACTACTACTATTATTATACTACTACGACTACCATTACTGATACCACCATTATTATTATTATTATTATTATTATTACTACTACTACTACAACAACTTCTGTTACAGTTATTATCAATTAATATCATATACAAGTAAATGCATGTATTATGTATTATCATATGTTATTATTTCATCCTCTTGTAAACCATCTTGTCACGTTTATACTATTTATTATGTATGTTCCTCTAACGCCGTTGTGGAACAGCCCGAGTGTAATAAAATTCTGTTGTTCTGTTCTGTAGATCACTTATTCCTAATCTAAGTCTGCAGTGCAGTATTTGTAGCTTTCTTTCACCCTCATAAAAATGTGCAGGGACTGCCAAATCTTTTGCTTTTTATTTTTTCTTGAAAGAACTGATAGATGTGGAATTGTTGATATTCATTCATAAATTGTTCCATAAATTAATGCTACATGGGAAGAAAGATTCCATATATTATTTTCTCAAAGATAGTAATTATTAAGGGTTTCATTTTTTACAGAGCTCATTTTACGATTACATGTATGCCTACATTAAAAAAATATATATATATATATATATATAAAATTAAAATTACACAATGTCATGTATCTTACCAGCTGTTAATATTTAAAAAAAACTAAAAAAATTTAAGAGTACTTCATTCCATTAAAATTTTCAAGTGTTTTTTATACAATAATTATATTTCAGCTTGACATAAATTATTAAGAAAAGGAAAATTATTTTTAAAATTAAGAAATGTTTTTTTCTAATTTGCAATTTGAAAAATATTGGTCAATATATAAATAAACAAGCAGTACCCACCCATAGTGATGGATGATGTCAGCTCTTTCAGTTTGAAATATTTCCTTTATTAATTGAGCCTACTAATATTCGATTAGTCTTTTGTTAAAGGGGTATCTGGTTTACAAAGATCATATTCTGTATTGCAATGAAAAATGTGCAGTTTTGAGGGAATTCTGGTTTACAGAGGATCTGGTTTTGAGAGGAGTAACTGTTATCTTGATCAACTTTTTTAACAAATAAAAAATAACATCCTTGTTATTTCCAAAACAGTTTTTCTAAAGTTTATGTGAAGCCAAATTGGAATTATTGACAAATAAACACTTCATTTTTTATTTTTTTATTTTTTGTAATGAACAGAGTATAGATGACTAGATGCCTAGCTGCCTGGTGTCAATATTCAGACTGAAGATGATGGCTAACATGGAGTGGCATGTTTTGTAGCCATTTTTCTTTTCAGAAGACCACCCGGACTAAACTAAATAACAGGTCAGGTCAGTCATGACCAGGCTGATTGTTGTGTTGCTTCAATGAGGCTGTCAGACAGTCAACTGGCCAGCCTAAAACTAGAGAGATAAGATACCGGTAAGGCCAAGCTTTAAAAACTAGTTTTCTATAAACAAGCAAAGTCACAAGTATATACCACTAGAGCATGTCCCATTGAATGCAGGCTCACTGACAGAGCTCTTACCCGAATTTGAGGAAACAAAAAGGATAAATACCTCTCAGTAGACCTAATGAAATTTATCCTCCATCCCTGTCAATGCCTTACTGTTAGTATATGGAGTGGTATGTGTTGTCCTTTAAGGTGGATGTAACAATGTATTCGTTTGAACTTCAAATAGGGGCCAGTGCATTATCTTCAGAAATGGGGACAACCCTCCACTTCCCTGCTTCCTACACCATTCAAAAAGTGCATACAGGGAACAGTTTGTTTTCAAAATCCTGATTAGCGATATTTCTAGCAACTACTATTTAATGTTTTAAAATTATGTAGCGATCTCTGAAACTTGCATAGCGATTTTCAATGTGATGCAATACTGAACAAAATGTTCTCTGGCATATAAAATTCCCTTGCAGTTTGATAACACAATAATACAAATGCACCTTGTGGTTGTTGCACCATCCTAGGCTACAGTAACACCCATCACAACAAGCAAAAACCAAATTCATTATTTCTATTCATTAAAAAGACTTCATTTGATTCATTCATTTCAACTTCTTATTTCCATGCTTATATCCAATGTTCAAGCACGCTGTCCTGGGCACACACACCTCAGCTATCTGGGCTGTCTATCCTGGACCGAGATAGATAGTTGTTAGTTGTTAGTGAGAGAGAAGTCGGTGTAGCCCCTATCAGTTAATCAACACCATCCCCGTTCGGGGGGGGGGGGGGGGGGGGGAAGAAAAAATATTGGGGGGGGTAGTTTATAATTAGCATTATTATTATCATCATTATATAATTAAATAAATGCACAATGGGATTATGGACCATTTCATCAGCTGCAAACATTTTTATTTTATGATTTTGCAACAAAATTTACCGAAATATAGAGCTCTTCACTGTCAGTTTTTCCCCCGATTTTCATCATAATCAATCTTTCAATATGTGAAAATGCCACTTTAAAAACGTGTTTGTGCGAACTGATCAACGTTGAAGAAAGTATTCTAATATCCAACACTATTAGGCCTATCTGCCCTTTTTTTCTTCTTTTTTTTAAGAACGCAAAAATATAGGTAGAACTTTTTAATCTTCATCCATATGATGTCACTTCCTCCTTATTCTATGAGGCGTTTTTGGGTTTTTAAAGGTAGATGACAGGACGTTGTGGCACCATAGTTTTAGCATCGTACACAATAAATGTCACATATCTTACCGTAAGATCAGTTCATATCCAGAGAATATCAAAACTTTAATGTATTAGCACTGGGTGCGAATCAGGGGTTCCCTTATATACTCTTCAAAAGAAGAAACGCAAAACCACATTGTCGTAACATTTGGAGAATTGATTTAATTATTGAATGGTGAGTCCGATAATTACCAAATGTTGCAGGATTGTTCACAATTCACTCTAGTCCATTGTGAGTAAGTGATAGGACACACCACCAAGGTCAAGGTCATCTGGAGTCAATACCGGGTGTGGCCTCCGCGTGTGTTGACAACTGCCTGGCACCGCCTGCCCATTGAAGCAACCAGAGTACGGATGACGTCCCGGGGGATGGTGGCCCACTCGGCCTGCAAGGCTGCTGCCAGCTCGGGCAGGGTCTGGGGCTGTGGTTGTCGCTGTCGGAGGCGTCGGTTCAACTCGTCCCATAGATGCTCAATTGGGTTCAAATCCGGTGATATCGATGGCCAAGGAAGGACATTAATGTTGTTGTTCTGTAGGAAAGCCGTTGTGAGACGTGCTGTGTGAGGCCTGGCGTTGTCATGTTGGAACACTGCGTTGGCATTGGCCATAACTGGAACGACGTCTGGTCAATGTAGCCCTGTGCATTCAGGTTGCCCTGCACGTGGACCAGGTCAGTTCTGCCAGTGTGTGAGATGGCTGCCCACACCATGACACTACCCCCGCCGAATCTGTCCACTTCCTGCACGCAGTTTGCCGCATAACGTTCACCACGACGCCTATACACGCGACATCTTCCATCATGACGTCGGAGCAGAAATCGGGACTCGTCACTGAACCACACCTGTCTCCATCGCAGTTGAGGCCATTGTCGATGAATCTGGCACCACTGCAGTCGGAGTCGACGGTGTTGTGGTGTTAAGATGACACCTCGAACTGGACGTCTGGCACGAATTCCTACCTCACGTAGGCGGTTCCGTACGGTCTGGTCGGATATCCTGCGCAAACCTGGTATTGCTGCGGCTGTGGAGGTGGCAGTAGTCAATCGTTCCCGAAGGTGGCGTACCCGGATGTAGCGGTCCTGCCCGGGGGTAGTGACCCGTGGTCGACCGGATCTAGGGAGGTCACGTGTTGATCCATGTTGCTGGTAACGGTCCCACAGTCTGGAGATGGTGCTTGGGGACACATGGAATGCCCTGGCAACGGCCGTTCTGGATTCGCCTGCGTCTAGTCGGCCGATGGCATTGTTTCTCTGCGGTTCACTGAGACGTGGCATGTCCTGGATTGTCAACTGCCGGCCAGATACAGAGGCCAGGCAAGCGAACACCCTGCACTTTTATACTGTCGGTGTTCATGTTGCACGTGCAGACAACGCACGTGCAGTGGTGACATGGTTTGCACGTGGCTGCGTTTTTGCGAATATTCACATTTTGGAACTTTATTGTACAGTAGCTGCGTTTTATCGAATGTAACCGTGGGAATGTGTTTGGGACATGCAATGACCTTATATTCACAAAGCATGAACCGGTAGGAAACATAAAATCGGAGTTATAACCCATTTGTACCCTTTTGCGTTTCTTTTTTTGAAGAGTATATATAGCTAAAATGTTTAAATAGTAAGTACGGAGAAAACCAGTCCTACGTTCGCAAACTATTAATAGGCCTGATTGGTCCCCGAAGTCGTCATTCGGTTTCAACAGTTTTTGTCATGTCCTATTAAATCTTAATAACAAATCGTCGATTACGCGGATACCGACAACATAAAATAGGCTTAAACCGAGCACTCCGAGGTTTATTTTAATGAAAACGACTGTCGGTAACTCATACCCCTCAGGGACGTACCACTTTTCAAATAGGTAGGCCATACGTCATGGTCGTACCAATTATTATTATTATTATTATGATTACTGGTTGTAAAAACTTGTTATTTGAAAAAAAATCTTACAAGAACAGCAAACTTAGGGCAGCCCTTTCAAGAAGAGCCAGTTGAAGAAGGCAAACTCATTGCATCTCAAAACGTACATAAGATCAAGGAACATCACTGATCACTAGTAGTGATCGGATGGAAGCGGATCATTGCCAGAATTGATCACGTGAGAGGCAGGATAGCAGCCTTTGCAGTTCACGAAGACTATCAACAGTACTGCTACAAAAAGCTGTCGCACAATTGATATGCAGTGACATTTTTATCATTATCAAGTACCTACCGTGTTATCATTTGTACTAAATTACGTTACAAGATGTCTGAATTTGAGGTTTGGTATAGGTCATAATTGTAGTACTGGTACTAGTGTTATTCCATATGCTTCGTGGGTCTGCAAAATTGTTTTCTCTATACATATATGGTTTAGAACAAATTCTATTTTGTCAGTGGTGAAGTATGTGAAGAACAGTTATTTAAATCTGAAATCTCAAGATATTAAGTTCTTATTGCTTGCTGGATGTCGTTCTTTTAGGTCAATAAAAATATATTGTTGTCTTTTTGACATTCAGAAGCAGGGCACTATTTGAACATTGGAACAGACTTGTACATTGTATGAAGACTGCTAGTAACTATTGTTAATGAGTTTATTAAAACTATTGCAGTAACTGTAACAAGGAAATGTTTTATTCAATGAAACACTCAACATATTTTATTTACGGTTATATGGCGTCAGACATATGGTTAAGGACCATACAGATATAGAGAGAGGAAACCCGCTGTCGCAACTTCATGGGCTACTCTTTTCGATTAGCAGCAAGGGATTTTTATATGCACCATCTCAGACGGGATAGCACATACCACAGCCTTTGTTACACCAGTTGTGGAGCACTGGTTGGAACGAAAAATAGCCAAATAGGGCCACCGATGGGGATTGCTGTAACTGTAGTAAATGCATAGACTTGGATGTCCAATTCCATCGATAACATCCAATCTACTAAGCCCATATAATCAGCAAATACAAGTTGTCACGTGTAATTGTCAATCAGAAACCTTAATTCTGACACCCCCTCTGTCTCTCTGTCTGTCTCTCTGTCTGTCTCTCTCTCTCTCTCTCTCACTCTCACTCGTTCTCATCTGAGAGAGAAAACAAACATAAAAAAATTCATTATTATCATACTAGAATCACCCTCCCCTCTTGCAGGCAAGATATACAGAGTATTTTCTTCGGGTGAATACATTTTGAAATATTAATGGTAGCTAAATTGCAAAGAAACACAAAGCAAGTCTTAATTAATATTACTTGTTTTAATATACTAGTATAACACAGATTACAGCATATTTTGACAGTATTCATATATACATAATATGAAACAAAGTATTATGTAAATGAACATAGAAACATAAATTACATTCTTATACATGTCAAACTTTTGTATTGATCAGGGCCAGTGGAATATTTCAAGACTAGCAGAACCAATAGCTTCTAGTTCAGTTGTTTGAATGAATCACTGAAAATGCCCAAACTGACATTAAATTAACAAAAAATAAGAATATGCCTTATTAAAGCATACTTGAGGTCATAAGAATTGTTCTGAACTAGCCAGGGTTCAAGAAATACTTACGTGGGGTTCTCTTCCATAATGTGGTTTGCAGAGATGGTGAACGAAAATGGCCGGACCAATTAATTTGTGCTTCTGCTTACCCTGGTGTACTTTTTAAACACCAACCAGTACATTAATCAGATATTCTCACATGCTCAACTCTAAGGTTATGTGTAAGTGTAAAACACTGGTAAAAAAAATATAGTTCTATTGACACCAATTAAACATAAATATCTCACACCAATTTTTACCGTGACAACAACAAACTATTTACATTTAGCAAAATATGATATATTATCTAAGAATGCTCTTTGTATTGCATTCACCCTGTAAACATCAAAGAATCTTTAAACTACATCAAAAACAGGACTCCGAGAACTGAAAATTGGCATAACCCATTTATAGATTAAACAAAACAAATTCAGGTGACCCATTTCATTTATGCGTAACCCGTTGTGACTATGTAAATGATATATTACATATAATGCGTTAACAAAAAAAAAGGTTTAAAGGGACATTCCCAAGTTTGCTGCTATTTTTAAGATGCTATCGACTAACAGAGACTTTTTAACGATTGTAATTACATATCAAATATATTTTTCTGCATAAAATATTAGTGGCTGTATATTAAACGTGTTTCTGATCGTTCTAATATGTGTACTAGGTTAAATTTTATTTTGTTTCCTAAAATATTTATTTTCGTACGTACAAAATTATTTGAAGACAAAAGCCAGTTTGGGCTTCTTACAAATATTAAGACGACTAGAAACACATGAATTATACAGACACCGATATTCCAAACAAGAAAATATATTTAATATGTAAGTTTAATCGAAGAAGTATTTTATTAGTCGGAAACATCTTACAATGCAGCAAACTCAGGAATGTCCCTTTAAACCTTTTTTTAAAGTAAAACCAATAACGCTGAGCATGCTATAGTTATGTTATATAATAAAACTCTTTAATATAACTATGGTATTAGTAATACAGGTTTCTGTTTGGGGGTACCTGTGTGTAAAACCAGGTCTGTACAAGCATTCCATGAATGACATGCAAGTGCACCAAAATGCTTGTAACAATTTACATTAAACTGTTAGAATGGCTGAATCCTTATATATCATAAATAAAAAAAAGACCACAGCCTTTCAAAAATAAAATGTCATTAAACACATACTAATATTCAGTACTTTGTTCAAATATTCTCAGAAAAGACGTACTAGTATTTAATGTACATTGATATTTTATCTGCTAAATACAGCGGACCAAACAATAATCGGGATTAAACTATTAAGATGCTAGTATGTAGGAGTCTACATGAGTAACAAGTGTAAGTTCATCACAAAAATAATATTTTGTATATTTACTGAAAAATCGCATGTTAATACTACATATATGTACAAACAAAATTATGTTTTATACAGTGTTTCTAAATATATATATCAAGACTAAAAATTAAAATGAAGAAAACATTTGATTTGTTCTCAGTCTAAATATTTATCCTGACCTCTCAATATCGATTTTCCAATGGACTAGTTTGAACATCCCAGTTGTCAATAAAACGGCTATCATGGGAGAAAATGCCATAAGTAAGAAGTCAGGTTGAAGATTACAACAATAAAAGATAATCCCCTCAAACCCCCCCCCCCCCCCCCCCCCCCCCAAAACCAGCATGTCGAACATAGATAAAAGACAAAAGTCATATTATTTGTGATTTGGGGACATGATATTATAATATACAGAGTACTTTTAAAATGGGTCATTAAATGTCTCTTTCTCTTCCATTCCTCGGTCCCCCTCCAAACCTAAAAAAAACTCTCAAAAAGACTACAAAATAAAATATAAAAGCTATCTTTTAAAAAAATAATTACATTGCTACAAATTTAAAAGAAAAAACATGAGGTATGATTATGAAGACATTTATTTTTAAAATATTAATAAAAATAAATATTACAAATAATTAAAAATGGTTTACAAATTGTTTTTCATCTCTTAACAAGATAACACCATCTCCACCACCCAGTGTGTTTGTTGTTTTGGGTTGGGTTTTTCTTTTCTTTTTCTATCTATTGTGACCTTGACCTTTGACAAAGCCATGTGAAGCTGGCAATGTCTCGTGATAGACTTTTATACCTGTTCTCTCAAGCATGAAATCAGGTATGCTTTACATTGCAAAGCAATTTTATTCCCCCCGTTTAGCAGATACTGTGACCTAAATTGAAAGTTTAGTGGTAATCATACCTTACAATTCTTAACATGTCAGTGCTAAGCCCTTGGTTTAAACAATGTTTATTGCTATTCAAAAGTTGTTTATTAAATCAGCTGTCTTTTCTTGATCCATGCAACAGCATTTCAACATACAGCAATAGCATTTCAACATAAAATGTTTTTCAAAATGGTTCATTCATTTATACTTATTTTCGTGCTTCTATCCAATTAAGGTTTAAGCATGCTATCCTGGGCACACACCTCAGCTATCTGTCCAGGACAGTACATTAGTGGTTAGTTGTTAGTGGTCAGTGTAGTTGATTTACACCTACCCATTGAGTCATTAAACTCGTTCTGAGTGGGAGCCGGTAACAGGCTGTGAACCCAGTACCTACCAGCCTTATGTCCAATGGCTTAACCACTATACCACCGAGGCCCGTATATAAACATGCTGTAATTTTTATCATTCTTATTTAGTGTTCTGATAATACAAATATGGTTTTAGGTATCAAAATCTAAAACAAAGCCTTGTAAAACATGTACATATTGTATTTGATAAACCTAGATTAGCGTACAACTTGTTTACAGTATATGATCAACAGTAAAACAGTAAAATATCATCAAATAAGCATTTACAAATAATTGTCTTTGCTAGGATAATGATATATACTAATTTTAATTTGGATAATTAACTTTTTTAATTTGGGTGGGCTAAAAATTTAAAAACCTTTAGTGTCAAAGCCAAAATTGAGGATTGTGGTAGCCATTTCGTTTGTGGTCAGTCATCTTCAATGGTGTTAACTACCATTCTTACTGTTAACAATCTGTTTCTTAATCATAATGATAAAACATTTTACAAACATTTGTACTGTGCAAATTTTGTTTTGTTTTCTCTATAATGGTAGAAGACAGTGTCTTGATAACAACACTGTATTTTTTGGAGCTGGGTGTGTGTAGCCATTCTGTAAAACACCTTTGCATAATTACATCCCTTTATTCCTTTGTCCAAAATCATAGTGTAGAAAACAGTGTAACTCTCTGTCCACTTACATTTTTATTTTATACGTGTGCAAAAAACACTTCACCATAACATGACAAGTGATTCTTGCTAACCTCCTCCCTGCACACCCACATACAGTAAACTTTGTTGTTGATGCTCACAGTACAAACTGCATACACGTTATCTTGTACTCACGTACAGCAGGATTCTCAATATGCAAATTATCGCACTGACTTGTCGCATACAATTTGTCATAAGAAATAGGACATGTCTAATTGGTACAACTTGTCACATAAGACTAATGTCGTACCAATTTTGGTGTTCTCACAGTACGTAACAAGTTGGTGCAGTTAATCGCATGATGAGAACACCCTTTAAGCTGTACAGAAAATAGTGTGAGTTTTAATGAGAAGAACCCTTAGACACATACTAAATCAATGATTTCAATACATTAACAAACAACTATCCTGCACCTGAAACCTATTTGGCATAAATACTCATACAGTATTTATTTATAATTACCCGCTTACTGTGAACATACCTATATATGAAGAGTTAAAGGACACTTTTGTGACTTCAATTTGATATCAACATTAAAAATTTCAAAAATTATGCATGTGCAATACATAGTAATATCAATCTCATTTTAACATAATCATTGTTTACTTATCACAACCGCATAATACAATGTAATATTTAGACACAAAAATTGTTATACAATGATCACTTTTGATTGATGTGCATTGTGACTAGTTACAGAACTGAAAAAGGATCAATCTACAAATACTTTACACAATAAAAAATTAGTTTATATTAAAATATTATCCTTATATTCTCAACAAAACAAAATGACTGGCAATTAAGTATTCTCATGAATATCTTCTGGAGCTAACAAGCTGATGTGATCAGGGTTGATCATCTTGGGTTTGTTGCTAAGCCGCGAGAGTAGGCTCCCCTGTTTGCTGCCCTTTGTGCTTGGTGGGTCTTCATCCATTCCACGGTGGAGAGAAATATTGTCACTATTTTGATCATCATAAAATTTCTTAAAATAGTCTGTGGTGATCATTTTGTCTTTCTGTGGTTTTTTGAAACTGAAAAACATTAAAAATTAAAATAAATACTCCATTATTAATATTGGCAAGTTTGTTTTCCATCAATTAAATTGTTATGCTAATACTATATGTGTAGTAACTTAATTTTTGAACTGTAGCAGAATTGTTAATGCTGAAATACTTTTAAATAAAATACTTAAGCTGTATTTATTTGCAATTTATTGTAGGAACCGTACCCTAAATAAACCTGTAAGTAACATTCAAGCGAGTGTTGCATTTCAATAATAATAATATATAATTACATACATGTACTAGGCATTAGCAGTGGGTAAGCTGGGGGTGGGCTAGGGTGGGGTGGTACAAATAGTGAGGTACTGGTTGGAATGTGGAAAAAACAGTCCAAAGTAAGTGTTGTTATTTAATGCTGAGTATTTATAACTTTGAGGTTTTTTAAAAGGCTTTGTTCATCAAAAACCATTATATGTATGTCTGTCTGTACTTCTGACAATATATAAACTATTACACATACTTACCAATGTGTGGTGTACGTGTGTGTGTGTGTGTCTGTCTGTCTGTCTGTCTGTCTGTCTGTATGTATGTATGTGTGTGTGTGTGTGGTATCAATTATTATTATTATTTTTTTTTTAATGACTATTTTATTGCCCTTGCTCTTGCTTCGAACTTGACTACTGTGTAAACTCATTTTATAAATACTGTACAGTACTCCAGGTACAAACAATTTATATTTATTTCCTAATACTTACAGTTTGAGTAACAACGATGACACAACTACTGAGACTGATGACATCGCCATGGCAGCAGAGGCCATCCATGGACGCAAAGATAATCCAAGAGGCACAAACAAACCTGAAAAAAAACAAAAAAACATGTAAAATAAATCTGTGCGGATTCAGTTAGTAAAGTGTAATGAAACCAAATGCCAACAAGCATTCTGAAAGTACTGCTAAAGCAATACGTGTCCCCTGCCAGGCCCAACACATAAAATCACCATAAAAATTAAAAGTTTATATATCTTAATTTCATGGGCCATAACTCTGTGAAAAATGGGTATTTTACCATGAAAGTCAAACTTGATCTGTAACAGAACATGATAAAGCTATACACAAACTTTCAGCTCAATACTTGAGGCATTATAAAATATTGAGGCATTGTAAAAAAAACAAAAGTCTGCAAAACAAATTTTCATATCTTTGTTTGGGACTGCCAATTATGTTTTGATTGCTGAATAAATGGACTAGTTTAGAAGTCTTTTACTGTGAAACCAAAAGTGGAACACAACAAATAAACTAATGAACACAAGAACAAATGAATGAATGAACAAATGAATGAATGAACAAATGAAATGGATGAACAAATGAAATGAATTGACGTATATCAATAATAATTCAGCATAAACAAAACATCAGTAACTGGGTAGCAAACCAAGCTTCAATGAAAAAATTATCAGTTACCTGCAGCGACAGGAATACCAATGAGGTTGTACACAGAGGCTGCAATGAAGTTGAACCGGATCCGCCGAACTGTCATCTTGGATAGCTTAATGGCGCAGTACACATCCAGCAGATCACTCTGGTATAAAACAAAAGGAACATTTTAAAAGATAACTCAGTATATTTTAAGTATACCTATTTGTCTGACATGTGGTGATTTCTATACGACAATCATGAGGAAGCTTGCTGCCACCACATATACAACATCAGATATATGGTTAAGGACCAGACAATGAGAAAGTAAACCTGCTGCTGCCACGCAATTGGCTTCTCTTTTCAATTAGCAGCAAGGGATCTTTATATGCATAATACCATAAACAGGAAAGCCTTTGTTACACCAGTTATGGAGTGCTGGTTGAAACAAAAAAATAGCCCAATGGGCCCACCGATCGGCCACCACACAGGCTACTTCCATACAAAAATGACGAGGGATCTTTTGTAAGCACTTTTTTTTAATAGAAAAACAGCCCAGTAGACTTTGTTTTACTAGTTGTGGAGCACCGGTTGAGATGCGAACAAAAACCACCTGACTCTATTGATGGCAATAAATCCAACAAACCATCACACCTCTGGTAAGTCATCACCATTTGGGAACATCCCAACATTCTCACTGAAAGTAGTGCAGAACTGAAATTCAACAAGTTAAGAACATTGTGTTTTTTTAAAGTCACATGATATCATTTAGACTGATCCAAGCATAACAAGAGTATTTAAAGATTGGAATTATAAATTTATCATGGTCTGCCGACTGTGTATCTCACCTTAATGAGGACAATATCGGCTGCTTCCACTGCTACATCCGTTCCCGTGCCGATAGCAATACCCACATCAGCCTGAGCCAGGGCTGGCGAGTCGTTCACAGCCATCTCCAACCATGGCGACCTTCAAGCCTTGCTTCTGAAGTTGTTTTATCTTCTTCACCTTGTGTGACGGAAGCACTTCAGAGAAGACCCGAGTCACTCCAATCTGAAGAAAAAAACCTTAATGCATAATTTAATCATTTGAATCAGCTTGCAGTGGGAAGGAAGGAAATGTTTTATATAATGACGCACTCAACACATTTTATTTATGGTTATATGGTGTCAGACATATGGTGAAGGATCATACAAATATATAGAGAGAGGAAACCCGCTGTTGTCACTTCATGGGCTACTCTTTTCGATCAGCAACAAGGGATCTTTTATATGCACAATCCCACATACAGGAAGTATGTACCACAGCCTTTGTTACATCAGTTGTGGAGTACTGGCTGGAACAAGAGCTTGCATTGTTCACAAGGCTTGAACAATGAATCACATTTGGTGTGAAAAAGTTTTGTCTGTACAACAGAGTTATTCCCCTTTACACAGTAAAATGTTCAGTTTCACACTGGATATTATCACAATCTGTTGATAAAAAAAAGCATTGTTCTGTGCATATCATTCTGTGTAGTGTGATAAGGTAACAGTGAAAAGGTCTTAACAATGTACTGAGTACATATTCTCTTTTGATGCTAGAAGATCTGATTGGAAATGGGAGTCCAATGTGTAAAGCCAAAGTTTCTAAAATAATTTTCTTTAGTTCAAATATTGCATGTATTAGTAATTCATGATTCTCATTTGCTGAAAAATAAAAAACACTTTAATATTCTTAGGCTATTTTTAGGGTCAACAGTCAATTTTTTTTGTTTATGTTTTCAGGGTTTGAAATTAGAGACTCAACTTATAGCCGAGAGCTATTAATAGGCAACGGTATATGGTAATGGAATTACAAACTTTCCCACTTGCGATACACTATGTTTGAACGGACCTGTTTAGCGATGGCCTTAGCCGTCTTGTTGTTGTCCCCGGTGAGCAGAATCACTTGTAGACCCATGCGCTTCAGACAGTGCACGGCCAGGTGAGCCTCAGACTTAACCATGTCGGCCACCGCCAGCATCGACACAATCACTCCTACAAAATATATATAGATATAATCACTCCTACAAACACAGCATCGACACGATCACTCCTACAAAATATATATAGATATAATCACTCCTACAAACACAGCATCGACACGATCACTCCTACAAAATATATATAGATATAATCACTCCTACAAACAATCCATAGCTATGTTCACTCCTACAAGCACAACACTGATCCCTCCTACAAACAACACACAGTTATAACCACTCCTACAAACACAACACTGATCACTCCTACAAACAACACACCACAGTTATAATCACTCATACAAACAATCAATAGCTGTGATGACTCCTACAAGCACAACACTGATTACTCCTACAAAAACAATATATAACTGTTATCACTCTTACAAACACATTGACACGATCACTCCTACAAACACAAGACATGGTATTAATCACTCCTACAAACACAAGACATAGTATTAATCACTTTTACAAACACAACAACATAACTTCATTACAAGTACTCTTATAAACATTTCACTAAGATACAAAGAAAATACTACAAAACACAACATTGGCTGGGGGGTGGGGTGGGGTGGGGGGGTCAATCAGAGACTGGGATTTCATCCTTTCGCCCAAGCACCTCAGGTTATGCTGTCAAATGAGCCAGAGACAACCCCAAGTAAACATCAATTATAACTCTTGTATATAAAAACACTGATATTCAAAACATACCTTCTTTTATTTTTTTACAAAAACAATTTATAATTTAACGTTATAATTACACTTTCTTAAATCTATTAACCAATCCTCTTTTCATGGATTTACTTAACATTAAAAATCATACTCTGCAGTAATTTTTGTGTCATGTTTCAAATATGATGTGACAAAATTTGTAAATCAGACATGAAGTCAGTAATAAAAAGGCATTAACTCCAGTAAAAATAAAAAGGGAATTCCCCATTAACAAGTTCTGGTCCAGTTCACACATGTGTAATACAAGATAAATTTGTCACACGGTTTGAAAATGTCTTATCACTATAGTAAGATTGAATATACAGAACTTCACATACGTTGTTTTTACTTCCTATTTACTGCACAAGTTTATTTTGCGCAAGAATATATACCACAAGACTGCGTAGCGGTCGAGTGTGTTATTTTCTTGCACAAAATAAATAAGTGCAATAAATAGCAAGTGAAAACAATGTATGTGAAGTTCTGTATTTATCACATACCTTCTTTTATGTTTTGCAAAAATGTTTTTTAATTTAATGTCATAACAACACTTTCTTAAATCTATGATCAATCCTCCTTTCATGGATTTACTTAACATTAAGAATCGTACTCTGCGATAGCCTTGTGTAATGTTTCAAATACGATGTGACGTAATTTGTAAATCATATATGACATTAGATACAAAATGGCGCTAACTCCAGTAAAAATAAAAAGGGAATTCCCCATTTAAAAGTTCCGGTCCAGATTGCATATATGTGCGATACAACATAAATTTATCACACGGCTTGAAAATGTCTTTATCAGTATAGTAAGATTGAATAAGTACGTCATAAATATAGTATATACTTACTATCAATGACACAGAGAACAATAAATATAGTATATACATACTATAAAAGACACCGAGTACAATAAATATAGTATATACTTACTATCAATGACACTAAGTGAAATAAATATAGTATATACTTACTATCAATGACACTAAGTGAAATAAATATAGTATATACTTACTATCAATGACACTAAGTGCAATAAATATAGTATACACATACTACCAATGACATTGAGTACAATAAATATAGTATATACTTACTATCAGTGACACTAAATGCAATAAATATAGTATATACTTACTATCAATGACACTAAGTACAATGAATATAGTATATACTTACTATCAATGACACCAAGTACAATAAATATAGTATATACTTACTATCAATGACACAGAGAACAGCTGTATGGCCCTGTTCTTCGTGCTCCGTCATTACGGTTTCCATGTCGTCTGTCACAACCAGACCATTACGATGCATCCATTCACGATTTCCAATCAGAACTTCGTAAGTCTTTGAGGAAGACGCTGATATAAATGCATCTGAAAAAAAAAGATGAAAGTGGATGATGAAAAACAATCTTAAAATTTTAATATTGGTTATCCGATAGGGTTAGAATTGCCTAATGATCTAAAATGGCGAGTCCATCTAGAATGTATGTAAAGGTACAGCCAAAACCATATCATAAGTTTTGTACAGAACCCATAAAAACTGTACAAATGGTTAAAAAATCCAGAATTCCATATAAATCTGAAATACTTTTGAAATGCAAAAATGATATTACATTGTGGGCATATATTATTTAGAAACTGATTTAGCACAAATGATTCTAAATATTTACATCTTGGGCATTTATACAGAAGACAGTCAAGGATTGTTTTCAATTCTACATAAAATCTTGCCACTTACTTAGTGTCCAGTTTAATAAGCACTTATAACAACGTAAATACCAAAGCTGCTTAATTAATCTGTTATAGCAGAGATATATAGCTGTCCCCATCACCAACTTTTCAAGACTCTATTCAAATATACCCATAAAATAATGTGGGCAATACCCACCCACCTCCATGTGATGTTTTTTTTTTTTTAACACATTGTGAACTAATGAAGAAACAACTGGAGACTATGTATGACTGAACACACAGGCTTGGCTCATTTGTCACTGTATTGAGTTCTTTTAACTTTAAATTTCATACCATTCAATTTAAAAAACAAAATTGTTGGGGTTTTTTGCACTTTTTAATTGATTTACCTGCAATAAGCATTGTTGCCAGCTCTATATCACCATATAGGGAGTGATCTGTTTTGATATTGATGCTCCCAACCCGGTTTTTGCGGTTGTTCACACCTTCCATGTCTAACGTAGCTAACAAAGGTTCGATTTGAGTTACATCACACTTGAGTCCACAGCCTGGGACTGCACTGAAGTTCTTCACCTTTCCAAGATACTCCGTCTTCAGTGTCTATAGTTTAAGAAAATACAAGATCTGTCATGTAATGCATAACATAACTTTATAATACCCAGAGAAATAATAAACAACAATTTACAAATTATAAAATGTAAAAGTTAAGTTTATAAATGAGAGCAATTGCAAACATGACCACAATGTGCAGAATTGAAGACAAGGATGATGGTCTACCCACTTGCGGATGTGGTAATATACATCCGGCAAGGGAAGACAATTCTGCAGTGGAGGTTATCACTCAGGTTGTATAGCATTTTGGTTGTGCTAGCACAGTAAGTTGAATAAGACTATTAACACATAACATAGCATTATGCCTGCTTTTAGTTTGAAAGAAAAACCTACCAGTAGTTATTTATTAATTAGTTCATGTGTTAAAGCAGTTAGATGGTACAACCTGGGCCAGTTATTACTACCAATAATATTCTTGCGGCACATTGTTTGTTGACTTAACTCAATTATGTGTAATAACATGTACCTTCTTTTTTTTTTTGCAGAAATAAAAACCACTTATTTTTCATTTACCAAGTCTCTACAGTTTTCACCTTTCTGTATTTAGAAAATATTTAATGAGAAGAACATCTGTTATATTACATTTTCAAACTGGGATTTCTCAACATTGATGACCATGTGCTAATTACATTGTGTTAAGAGTCACTCCTAAAGTGGCATTCTCATTGTGCGACTTGTCACATCCACTTGTCGTATGCGATTTGTTGTGAGAAATAGAACAGGTTCTAATCAGTATGACTCCGACATAACTTGTAGTTCTGATTTAGGTGTTCTCACAGAATGATTTGATCGCATGCGACAAGTCAGTGCGACTAATCGCATAATGAACACACCCCTTAATGAGTTTGAACCTGAGCCTGTAATTACATATTTTATAAGTATGTAACAGTTCTCACCTCTTTGGCATATTTGACAATGGCCGATGCTATGGGGTGTTCACTGCTGGCTTCAGCTGTTCCGGCAATGGCCAGGAGAGACACAAATGAGCAATCTTTCTCATCCACGAACATGGAGACCCGAGTGACCCGTGGAATACCGTATGTTACTGTGCCCGTCTTGTCAAACACCACACATTTAACCTGAACAAGTATAACACAATACAGAAAAATCTAGTCAAACATACAAATGCCATATCAGGCTTTCTGCCAGAGAGTAAAATGGGTATGGCACCATACCCAAAATGTTTAGCAGATTTGTTTGGGCTTTTTTTTAAGTTGATCTTTTGACAAAATTAATGACTCTTATCATTACTGTATGATTTTCTTAACCCTAACCCTAAACCTAACCCATTTTCTTTCCGAGGGAGGCCCCATACCCTCTATCGACTGTGGATGCATTCAGCACACACATTGTAAATATACAATTTTACAGTGCCATACCCAAAACATTCTTTCAGGCAGAAACACTGCATATATATATATATTACAGAAAGGCTATTCTGACACATCTATTATAAACATACTTAGGATACATAAAAACACTATAAAATGGATTATAGCTGAGATGTTGTCACTTTTAACTTTTATTGTAAACAAGATTTTAATGTGCACAGTCAAAATCAATGCGTATGCATGCTGTGCAGAGACCAGTAATAAAAGTTTTTGCCTTACTCAAATGAAACATAGTAATTCGATGGTCAAGGGATATCCTGCTACAAAGTCAGCAGTGAGGTGTCAACACAACCAACAAAAAATCATAATAGTGGGAAAATAATAAAATAAAATAATATAATGAATTTTTTTTTTTTTAAATACATGGCTGCTAGGAAAGAATTTGCTGATGATGCAACTTTCTAAAAGATAAAACATGTTGTAATGCGAGGGGTATTTTTTCCACCCTATGTGATCAATAATTCTTCGATCTGCTGTTTGACACTGTTTTGTTTTGTTGTTTAGGGGCTTATTTTAATTAAAATGTAAATATTCTTCAATCATTTCAAAATGTTGTTGTTTTTTGTGGAAGATGTAAAATATTACAATATTACAACTGAGGATTTTTATGCATGTCGAAGCAGCAAGCAGCAAAAACAGCTTTTTGAGCAATCAGCAAACAATTGTGGCAACACACTGATGTATGTGTATAGGTATGTCAGGGATTTATCCAGGAGTTCTGTGGGTCCAAACATCGGCCCCTTCCCAAAAGAAAATGGCACTGAAAATTCCCAATTTCTATGCTCCAAATTGCCAATATATATATATTTAATTGTGTCTGTGCCAATAAATTCATTTAACAGTGGTGTTCTGCATAATTCAGTGGTCTGAACAAATATCCCAAATATGATTTACTCACACTAATTTACCCAATCCCATCAGTCACGGGACCCTGCCAATAAATTCATTTAACAGTGGTGTTCTGCATCATTCAGTGGTCTGAACAAATATCCCAAATATGATTTAATCACACTAATTTACCCAATCCCATCAGACACGGGACCCTGCCAATAAATTCATTTAACAGTGGTGTTCTGCATCATTCAGTGGTCTGAACAAATATCCCAAATATGATTTAATCACACTAATTTACCCAATCCCATCAGACACGGGACCCTGCCAAAACTCCTGGATAAATCCTTGGTCTACTATGGGATTTTATAGTAATAATAATGTACTGTGATAAATGTGTCTTTACCATGTCTGTATTTTGTGGTAACCTGTACATGGGTCATCAGACACATTGCTTATTTTGATGCCTGATTTACCCTTCAAGTGTTCATATAACAAGCCTGATCTTAGACACAATTAAACTACCCACTGCATACCTTGTGTGTGGTCTCCAGAGGTTCTCCTCCCTTAATGAGGATTCCATTAATGGCTCCCACCCCGGTCCCCACCATCACGGCAGTGGGCGTGGCCAGCCCCAGTGCACACGGACATGCAATACTCAGCACTGTGATGGCGTACTGGAACGCCTTCTCAAAGATCGCTTCATGCTTCAGAACTGAACCGCCATCCTAAAAACAGAAAAACAACACTTCTGGATATTGTTGATTAGTCGATGTTATGTGTTAGACATTTGGCAATTGACAATTTGGGTATTAGTAAATACCGCACCAAATAGGCTACTCATCTGGAATGGGTTTTTTAACCTTTATTTGCTTGTTGCCTTCCAAACCACTACTAAAATGGTGAATTAAGTTACAACAAACAAATGATCTGTAATACATTCACCAAATCAAAAAGACCTGTGTGTGCAGGGGTGATGTGGTGTCTAGACTTTAACTGGCATTAGTAATGTTCCTCAAAAACAATATAATATACACATTAAAAAAACTTGATATTCACTCTCAGTAGAGAAGATATTCATGTCTGAGAACAGAAAAGTCTATTCTAATGATAGATTAAAAAAAATAATAGTATAAAAAAAAGTTTAAAATTGAAATTTGAAAAAGAAAGATACAATAAAAAAATGATATGGCTAAATGTGACAGATTTACACAAACCTGGAAATCTGGAACGATGTATTTGATGTCGACAAAGCCAAGAACGACCCATACAGTGAGAGTGAGAAGTGAGAGGATACACACAATGGGTACAAAGATACCAGCGATCTTGTCAGCCAGGTTCTGGATCGGAGCCTGAAAATATACATGTCTTAAATGTTACTGTGAAACATAACTCAATAAAATATCAGAAATGAAAACGAACTTGAATTAAACAAAACACTTGATAACTTTGCATATGGTCTCGATCCATGAGGCAAAGGATATAATGAGCTTGTCTTCGAAGAAGAAGGAAAATATAAAACATTATGAGAAACAGAACCAAGAACTGCTCAAATTAAAAAAGTAAAGTTTGTTTTATTTAACGACGCTGCTAGAGCACATTGATTTTTTTATCTTATCATCGGCTATTGGACGTCAAACATATGGTCATTCTGACACTGTTTTTAGAGGAAACCCGCTGTCGCCACATAGGCTACTCTTTTTACGACAGGCAGCAAGGGATCTTTTATTTGCGCTTCCCACAGGCAGGAAAGCACAAACCATGGCCTTTGTTGAACCAGTTATGGATCACTGGTCGGTGCAAGTGGTTTACACCTACCCATTGAGCCTTGCGGAGCACTCACTCAGGGTTTGGAGTCGGTATCTGGATTAAAAATCCCATGCCTCGACTGGGATCCGAACCCAGTACCTACCAGCCTGTAGACCGATGGCCTGCCACGACGCCACCGAGGCCGGTGCTCAAATTAAATGTTACGCCTAGCATACACGTACATGTATTTGGTGTCATTGAGAGTGGCATCCATAGACGTTCTTTTCAATGCATGTTAAAATTAAACAAATACATAAATTGAACTTTAAAAATAATTCAACAGAATAAATTCATTTAAAATTTTAATTTATTACATGAACATTCATGTATGTAACTATAAACAAAGTTTCACTGATCTAAGATTTGAGAAATGAAGCACAATGAAAAACTTTAACTGTGAGCTAAATGCAAAACATTGACTCAAACACCACTGGAAAGGTAATACCTTAAACAAAAACAATTGTTGTTATACTACCTTTGACGTCTGAGCCTCCTCGACGAGTTTCACGATCTGTGACAGGGTGGTGTCCGATCCCACATGTGTGGCCTCTACCAGCAGCATGCCGTGTTGGTTAATCGAACCTCCGATAACAGAGCTACCTGGAAACGAAAAAAAACAAATATATATTTATCATGCATAAAAGGCTTTTGTAGGAGATATCGCTTCTTATAATCTTGATTGGTCAAGTTTTAATCACAAGACAATGTTTTGTTACGTCACTGTGTTTGTTTCAGCGCTAAACCTACCATTAGTGACGTCACACCACTGCCGTTCTGCTAGTTAACGAGTCTACCACTGACATTCAACCCACATTACTGACATTGTTTACAACTGTCACAAATGAAAAGAATGATAATGGATGATAAAAAGAATACCCCCCTCGTGTCTTGTGATATCATAATTTATCAGCACTCGTTGATAAAAGCATAAATCCTCGGCAAGCCTCGGATTTCATACTTTTATCAACTCATGCTGATAAATTATGATATGACAAGACCATCGGCGAATATCAACTATATATTTGACTGTTCAGTCTTTTAATTAATAGTAAACTACTGAAGTAATCAGACAGAATAAAGGAATATGATTAGGATAAAAGAATTAACAAGATGACAATTAAATAAGTTGACATGAGTTTTCATAATTAAATTAATATAATGCAGGCCCTTATGTACAATTGAAAAAGTAGAAGTGACTTCTCCCTTCCCAGAAGAAAGGGGAGACGTTTGATAAAAATAGGCAAAGTGAACATTTATCAGTACATTTCTTAATGTTTAACCATTTTCCACATTCATTTGGGATGATTCCGAATTATACACTTGATTGGTTTTAATCGTAATATTTTGATATAACATACTACTACTTATGGTAATAAAATTTAAACAAAACAATTGTATGTTTCATTAAAAACATGATATTATAAAGTAGTTGATAATGTGTTATGTTAAAATTAAAGTAATAATTAGTATTTTCTGACCACGCTTGAATGGTCATTGCAAATGGCACAACATGCTTCAGTGTACAGTCTGGCGCCAAAGTAAAAACACAGACCAACCTACATGTAGGTGCCAAGTGGGCTATGACACTAAACACGTTGGGGTCTTGATGTCTGTTGTGCGATTTTGTTTTTGAAATCAAATTAGGACCAAATTATTAAGGCGACTTCGACTTCCCACTACGGCTATTAACTCTGCGACTTGAGCCGACTTTCAGAGAAGAAGACGTTCATTTCGCCTGCTAGATTAAGGCCTGATAATGAGGGAAGACGGGAACCACAATAATCATTACTGCACTATAATCAATTTGTGGTATCAAAAGTTCAGAATACAATTTGCTGTTGTTACCTGTCTTTTTGGGGACTGGCATACTCTCTCCTGTTATGAGTGACTCGTCACATGTTGACGTCCCATCCAGAACTCTGCCATCCACTGGAATCTTTTCACCTGGCACCACCTGTAATTAAACAAATAGATATGTGTAAAACCCAACAAGAATTCTGCAGATTAAATGTTTTGTGTTCAGCAATTTGTCTGGGTTTATTATTATTATTCTTTAATTTTTTATGCAACATCCAATAAGAAAAATTCAACATTTCACCAAACAAAATAACATAATTGTAGAAACCACAGCTTTCTATCAAAGCTGGTGCTGTAACATAACACTATTTGAACAACCTGTTTGTATTTTTAATTTTTTTTTTTACAATAACCAACTGACCTTCAAGACATCTCCCCTCTGTTTTTTACAATAACCAACTGACCTTCAAGACATCTCCCCTCTGTTTTTTACAATAACCAACTGACCTTCAAGACATCTCCCCTCTGTTTTTTACAATAACCAACTGACCTTCAAGACATCTCCTCTCTTGTTTCTTACAATAACCAACTGACCTTCAAGACATCTCCCCTATGTTTTTTACAATAACCAACTAACCTTTAAGACATCTCCCCTCTGCACTAGATCCACACTGATTGTCTCCTCCCTGAGAATGTTGTACTCCTTGTCCACCTCCACTAGAACTGCCTCCGAGGCCTGCAGGGACATCAGCTTGGCCAGTGCTTCACTTGTCTTACCCTAAATATATAACATAAAGACTGTTTTACTACTGAAACACATAGATATGATAAAGTTATCATATGAATGATTGCTAATAAGTAACACACATTAAAATCATATTTTTAAATTTTAATATAAAAATATTTCTGACAAAAAGTATCATATTTTCAGTTTTTATTTCAGGAATATAATTTTTTTTTATTAACAGTATCAATCTATCATAGACAATACAGTTTTGTTTGTATTTCAAACACATAAATATTTCTGAGTAAAAGTTGTGGAAAAGTATTCTACTGAACTTCCAACACTCACTGCAGTGTGTGAATGTTTTGAGCATTTAAATCTTCTCTCTTTTTTCTTTTCTTTTTTGTTATAAGGGAGGTTTCGGGGTGGGTATCTTTTTTTTCATATATCAAACATACCTTTCTCAACAAAGAATATCACCCTAGAGAATCATTTTGTTGCTCTTTTTCAGCAAATGACCATAAATAAAATTTATTGCATGCTTCAGTTTTAGGACATTTGTAGCAATCGGGAGGAGGTGCACATTCTCAGTACTCATCCGCCCTTTGAACTAACTACTGAGAACGTACCTTAGCAATGTGTTCCAGCCACCTGTACTGAGAACGAACCTTAGCAATGTGTTCCAGCCACCTATACTAAGAACGTACCTTAGCAATGTGTTCCAGCCACCTGTACTGAGAACGTACCTTAGCAATGTGTTCGAGCCACCTATACTGAGAACGTACCTTAACAATGTGTTCGAGCCACCTGTACTGAGAACATACCTTAGCAATGTGTTCGAGCCACCTATACTGAGAACGTACCTTAGCAATGTGTTCCAGCCACCTATAATGAGAACGTACCTTAGCAATGTGTTCCAGCCACCTATACTGAGAACGTACCTTAGCAATGTGTTCCAGCCACCTGCCCAGTGAAATAAACACCATCAACATCGGGGTCGTCTCAAAGAACGTCATTGGACTTGTCGGCTCCTTGATGATCATCGCAACCACAATAATTATCACAGAATATGTATACGATATTGTAGTTGCCAAGACAACCAAAACATCCATATTTGTTGCTCGATGTTTGACAGCTTTATAAGCCTGGATGTAAAAATATCGGCCACCAATAAACTGAAAAAGAAATTAAACAATATCCATTTAATATCAACAAATGTAAAGGTGCAGACCTTAGAAGTGTATATGTAACTTTATGTAAAAACTATATAGCAATCGTTAGTTACTAACAAAGTAAAAACTAGAAATGTTCACAATGGGATACTGATGCCCTAGCTATTATGGCACTACACATACATAAATATTATAGACAGAAGAAATCTACGGTCAAGCCTAACCCTGTACCATTTGGTGGCAGGACATAAAACATACTGCTGCATGTACGTTTAAATATAAGAGAAATTTTTAAAATTACAAAAAGAAACTAATAACTTCTATAGAACAGTTATACCGTAACCATATCTATAAATGGATTGTCTGTCATACGTCTGCCATATGAGCAAATGTACATTGAGCTGTGGTTAGGCACGTCCCTACAAGTAGTTTGACCCCGCACATCCAGCTGTGATCCATATTAGTCTAGTCTCTACACTTTGACTAATCCAGCTTGAGTGACCCTACCCGGTGCTAGAGCTTCCATTGATATCAGAGGCAGATCTAGGGTGGGGGCCCCAGGGGCCCGGGCCCCCCCTAAATTTTGGGACTGTTATAATTTTATAATATATTAATTTTCATTTTTTTAAGATCCCCTCCAAACCTCCCCCAAAGTTCCATTGGCATTCTGCCTTATGTCATTAGGGCCCCCCTAAATGGATTTTCTGGATCCGCCACTGGATATGGTTCTCTAGGGTAATGAGACATTCAAAAACCTACATGTATAAACTAATTATATTTCAGAGTAAAGTCCAATTTTTTGTATATGTTTACTGAGATTTTATTTACATTACAGCTACATTTCAGTTGCCTCACAAATCACTTGGATTATTCACTAGTTTAAATATGTACCAACCTGAACTGGAGTTGACAAGAGGAAAAGCAGAAGATTTTCCACAGACAGTCCAGGAATAACCATGATTTGGTAATGCCCTGGCATTGAAGCTTTAGGTTTTGGAGTAGTAGATATGTTTTCCACATGTGTCTCATTTGAAACCACAGCCACATGTGCGCCGGCCGGTTTGTGAAACATGAAGTACACCATCACAATCATGGCTGGTAGACCAAACACCAGGGACAGCAAAAATGAGCTTCGCCACCTGGAAAAACACAAAAGTAATCAGCTTAGTACATGTAGGAAAACTTTGTATTATTTTCTCTGAAAATAGTCACTTAAAAGTTTTAATAAGGAAAAGCTACAACTTCAATTTGTTCAGCATAAACTAGTAAACAGATTCAGCATTCCAAAGCATTATGTACATTTAATTAATTATTAATGGGTTACTATAACTTTCTAAACAGTTCATCTACTTCCTAACACTATAACTGTATGAAGACAGTCAATCTAACAGCATTGCATGGACTCCCATGTCCAGGTGACATTTCATCTACTTCCTAACACTATAACTGTATGAAGACGGTCAATCTAACAGCATTGCATGGACTCCCATGTCCAGGTGACATTTCATCTACTTCCTAACACTATAACTGTATGAAGACAGTCAATCTAACAGCATTGCATGGACTCCCATGTCCAGGTGACATTTCATCTACTTCCTAACACTATAACTGTATGAAGACAGTCAATCTAACAGCATTGCATGGACTCCCATGTTCAGGTGACATTTCATCTACTTCCTAACACTATAACTGTATGAAGACAGTCAATCTAACAGCATTGCATGGACTCCCATGTCCAGGTGACATTTCATCTACTTCCTAACACTATAACTGTATGAAGACAGTCAATCTAACAGCATTGCATGGACTCCCATGTCCAGGTGACATTTCATCTATAAGTAACAATTTGAATATTGACCAATTACACTTCGCCTTTTATAGCGTTATTCGGGAGGATACAAATTATAAAAATATCAGGCGAGACTATTTATGCAATAGGCGAACTTGTTGGTCTATTTCAACATTAAAAAACAGGTGGAAAAGCGCAGTAATAAACTCTGGATTGTATACTAGTATAAACAGATTTTATGGCTATACCATTACAGTGGGTTTTTCATCTTGAAATGAATTTTATATAAAATTTTATATTGAAATTAGTTTTCGGCATACTTCATAATTCACCTAAATCATTTTGTATACACTCAGCATAATCCCGAATGTTTTCAAATTCTTTTCAAATCACTGGCATTATTTTGCAAACTAAGGTTTTGATTGGTCGAATGAAAGGTCAACTGAACATGAGCTCCAACGGGGTGCTGTTAGATCCACAGGTAATAGTAATTAACCAGTGGAGCTAATTTTAATTAGATTGGAAGACAATAAACTTATCAATAAGCTCCCTTCAAATGACAAGTGGGAATTACTGACTGGAAGAAAGCCAAACAACAGGTGAAATACGCACCTTTTTATTTCATCTCTGTGGTCGTATCGAGCAATATCGTCGTCATCGGTTACCAGGTGAGCCTCGAAACCTAAAGACTGTGAAAAAATACAAACAAAATTAGCAATCGGACTTTCATTCATTTTGATATTTTCTAAATATTATTAGATAATTCATGTTGATTAACCTCAAATATGTAACATAGGGTTCTACAGTGCCTTGTAAAGATGAAAAACATGTAATGAAAATGGTACTGTAAAGAAAGAATTCATAATAAATATTTAATAAGTCAGCCAAGAGCAAGCAATTCTATTTTCTGGATGCATTTTTTATTTAAGATTTTAATCTAGTGTCCGTTAAAACATGACAGAAATAATAACACGTAAAATACATGATGCTGTTAGCTGAATTAAGATAAATAAATGTTAATTATTTTGCTTCAAACCACAAAAGAGGATACATATGCTACATATATACTAGTGGAAAAAAGTAACTGTGTATGGTTATCATGTTGATAAAAACATAATTTCAAGACATAAAACGATAAAATTATCATATAGCATTATTTATTAGGCAATTAAGCAAAACGTCAATTCATTTAAAATGTCACAGCATCCGTCATTTCATCGGTATTGGGGATGAAAGACATGGGGGGTAAAAAACCAGTTCACAAAGTTAATAGCGCGTATGGCCACCGTTTGCGTCGATGCAGGCCTGGCACCGTCGCCTCATAGAGCCTACCAAATTGTTGAAGAATGCCTGGGGAATGCCGTTCCAGATCTGTACTAACGTCTGACCATGCGCTCTCAACGTCAGCGGCTGGTTAGGCAGTGCACGTACACGACGTTGCATCTCATCCCAGACGTGCTCGATTGGTGCAAGATCGGGTGAGACCGCAGGCCACTGCAACACATCGATGTTCTGCTGTGCTAGAAAATCCATTACCACCCGGGCGACGTGAGGTCTAGCATTGTCATGCTGAAGCGTGATGTGACGTTGCTGTCCTTGCACAAATGGGATGACGTGAGCCTGAATAATGTCGTCACGGTAGCAAACAGCGTTCAAATTGCCATCGATGACCACAAGAGGTGTTCGTCCAGTTGACGTGATGCCACCCCAAACCATGACACTGCCTCTGCCAAATGCACGTCGCTCCACAACACAGGCGTCACTAAAACGTTCTCCAACACGACGATACACTCTTGACCGTCACTGCTGTCCAAGTGAAACCTGGACTCGTCCGTAAACAGTATACCCACCCAGTCACGGCAATTAAAGTGCAAGTGTCTTCTACACCAAGCCAAACGTGCTACACGATGACGTCTTAGCAAAACTGAACGGACAGCCGGGCGTCGCGGACGGATACCATGTTCACGTAATCGATTCCGTACAGTTCTGGGATTAATGGCACGCAATCCAGGAATGGTCCGCGCTGTCAGACTTGCCGTTTGGAATCGATTCCTGAGGTGCACGAGTCTGATGTGGTTGTCCTGCTGTCGTGACGTCACGCGTGGACGGCCCGCACGTTGTTGGTCTCTGACATTACCAACATGTTGATAACGTCTCCACAAAGCCTGAATACTGTTTATGTGTACACCAAATTGCGTAGCGACAGCGCGATGGCGCATACCAGCCTGGATCATGCCAATTGCGCGAAGGCGGTCATTTTCGTTTAGCCTGGGCATTGCTCTGCTACAATTTTCAACAGAAATAACCTGCTTTTCTGTACCCCCGGTTGGCATGCAATGACCCGACAGTTGAAAAGTCGACAAAAACTTGAAAAGTAACATTTTGGGAGAAAAAAATGGGAAAAACATGTTCATGTCCCAGAAGCAAAACTGCACGTGCAAATACGGCATTGACCCAGCTATTGTGTGGCGGTGCGTTCACTGGTAACATGTACAAAACATCAGGCTAAAATATTGAGCAGTTTTATTTTCATCCGATTTTTTAGGTTACACAGTTACTTTTTTCCACTAGTATATGTAAATGTGTATTTCCAAAAGAATTCCACTGGAACCTGTCATTTTTTTCATTTATATAGAATTACATGTTGAAACTGAATAATCATATACAATTAATTTTTTAACAAACAACAGATATTTCAAGTGAACAGTCTTCTCCATATAATCAGATATAATAACCTTTTAGTCATGTTTTAAAAAAAAAACTTGCCATCAGTGGGCCGTTGTGACTGGCAAATTCTTAAGTTCAAGCCATGATGTAGTAATAGTATCAGTATAATTATACACTAAACACTTGTCTGCATGTATACTTTAGACCACAATATCCTACCTTGATGATGTCAATGACATCCCTTGGTCCTGTGTCATCAGTTTTGTAAGTAAACTTCCCTTTCGATGTCGCCAATGCAACTGAAGCCAATATGATGCCTGGTTTCTTCTTTAGTGTAGACTCGATGAGGTGAACACATGAGGAGCAGGTCATGCCCTTGATCTGTGTACAAACATGATATTATTATTATTATTATTCCACATCATCACATATAAAATCAGTCTTGACAAACCCTGTATTATTTACACTAAACAAATAAAATGGCCAAATTTACGACAGATATTTCTCTCTTGGTCTAAATAGGCTAACTAAATTAATAAGTTACAATACATTTGTATTTAATCACATTCTGTCAAAAATATGTGCTATACATATATATTTAGAACTAAGGTATTAGAACAAAAAGATTTAAATTACTAGATTAGTCATAGATTACTTCCCCTTTCTTGTATACCAAATTACCATGATGATTTGTTTCTTTTGGTGTTGTTTTGGGTTGTTTTGTACTGACTTGCATTAAATTAAAAGGTGTATAAAGTTGCCCCGAACTGTATATAGCTTTTTAAGAGTTCCCCCAAGTCACGGTAAGCTCAATGGTTGCCTCCCCTGCACCGTCCACCTCCATGACAGCCACCAGGAAACCGAGCTCATTGATCCCACATATCACTGTATGTCCACCCAGACCCCCAACTCATGGTGAGCTCAATGGTTGTCTCCCCTGCACTGTCCACCTCCATGACGGCCACCAGGAAACCGAGCTTGTTGATCCCACATATCACTGTATGTCCACCCAGACCCCCCCAACTCACGGTGAGCTCAATGGTTGCCTCCACTGCACCGTCTACCTCCATGACGGACGCCCGCAAACCGAGCTTGTTATCGCACATATCATTGTATGTCCACCCAGACCCCCTAACTCACTATGAGCTCAATGGTTGCCTCCCCTGCACCGTGTCCACCTCCATGACAGATGCCCGGAAACCGAGCTCATTGATCCCACATATCATTGTATGTCCACTCAGACCCCCCAACTCATGGTGAGCTCAATGGCTGCCTCCCCTACACCGTCCACCTCCATGACAGCCACCAGGAAACCGAGCTTGTTGATCCCACATATCATTGTATGTCCACCCAGACCCCCCAACTCACGGTGAGCTCAATGGTTGCCTCCCCTGCACTGTCCACATCCATGATGGACGCTCGGAAACCAAGCTCATTGATCCCACATATCATTGTATGTCCACCCAGACCCCCCCAACTCACGGTGAGCTCAATGGTTGCCTCCCCTGCACCGTCCACCTCCATGACGGATGCCCGGAAACCGAGCTCATTGATCGCGCTCGCAATCTGAGACGGGAGGATGTAGGCGGGGTCGTACTTCACCTCGGCCTTCTGGGCCATCAGAGCCACCAGCACAGACTGGATGCCTGCAAATAACACAGTACTTTCTAGTTTACAATTGCATTACAAAATGTCTCTGATGAACAGTAAATATGACATGTGCGTATGATACTCTATTTACTATCAGAAACTGAGGACAAAGATTTGCATTGGACTCTGTAATGGATGGTTTGTGTCATGAACGTATTATAGATATACTGTAATAGTTATATGATAAATAACTGTATGTCTTAACTAGAATGTAAAACAAATCTGTGGAAATGGAAATCACTGGTGTTCTGATGATCAGTTATAATCAATAATTGATGGGCAAGTTTCCAGTAATGGGGTGATCAGTTATGAAATTATAGTCAACTGTCATGCAAAATGTCAACTATACTTATTCATACAATCTTCAAAGTATTATAAAATCTGCTTGTGTTTGCATTTGTTGTCATGCACATGTAAAGAAATTGAATAATGTAAGTGAAAGTTGTAAGGTCCAAGTGAACAGAAATACTCAGCAGGTAGGTTGTAAAAGAAAATGGATAATATTAGTGAAACTTGTCTAGGGTTCCAGTAACCACAAATATTCAGTAAGTAGGTTGTGAACATTGGTGACAGTTATGATCAAACAAACAGTACATGTGCATGTAAACGAATCAACATACCTTCAATCTTCCCAATGTTTTTCTCTATTGTTGCTACACAGGAAGCACATGTCATGCCGGTTACTTTCAAGTAACATTTCTCAAACTCCTCAACTTCAATATCACCATTCTTCTGGAATTTGACGGACGTTTGTGAAACAGAGGTACTGATAGATTTAATGAATTCAATCGTGGGCTCCAAGCTCTTGCCGAGACTTTCTAGAAAAAGAATTAAGACACACTCCTGTATTTGTGTGTTTTGTTTCTGACTGCGTGTTCAGATTCAGGTGCGGGTTGGGAGCCACTTCACAGGTTAAAACATTTATATCCATGAAAACTGTCAACAAATATATATGGATCAAAAAGGTTTTTTTTATACATTTGATGGAACATAAACTCGATAAAAAAAATTAAAACCATGTTTTAAACAGCAGAAATGTGGGGCTATGTCAAAAACACTGTACATAGCCTAAAAATCATGTACAAAAAGAGTACATGTGCCTCATTTCATATGAATAATTAAAATTTTTACTTTAAAAATTCAAATAACATTAAATTTAATCACATATATTTCTTGAATTAATAAAATGAATTTTAAATGATTAAATCATGATTACATTTCAGTTTTAAAAAGTGTGTTTTCACACCTGTTACAAAACAAGACGACTCTATTCATTTAGATATATATACATGTGATAAATAACTGTATGTCTGACTAGAATGTAAAATAAATCTGCTGAAATGGAAATTACTGGTGTTCTGATGATCAATTATAATCAATAATTGATGGGCAAGTTTCCAGTAATGGGGTGATCAGTTATAAAATTATAGTCAACTGTCATGCAAAATGTCAACTATAATTATTCATACAGTCTTCAAAGTATTATAAAATCTGCTTGTATTTGCATTTGTTGTCATGCACATGTAAAGAAATTGGATAACGCAAGTGACAGTTCTTACAACTGTCCAAGTGAACAGAAATACTCATCATATACATATAGACATGTAAATCTACAGCCTATGACTGATTATGGAAAGGGGAGTGGGCAAACTATTTTGCAATAAGTCACTGTGTTTAAAACAAACCTGATAATGATGCTTCGAAGCCCATATTATTGATTGCATCTCTTAATGTTATGGACGACACTTTGTCTGGATAAAATGTCACTTCAGCTTTCTGGTCCGCCAGTGAAACTTTGATTCTCTTCACTCCATGATGGTCACTAATTTTGTTCTCTATCGTCTTAACACAGGACTGACATGTCATCCCTTGGATTTTGATCACAATGTTTGTCAGTTTGGCTTTCTTCGACGAAGGACCATGCTGATCACTGACAACCTTTGCTTCAAATCCCATATCCTCGATCATTTCTGATATTGCTTTCGGGCTTGTCGAAGAACTATCGTACTGCACAATTCCGTTCCTGTTTTCCAGTGAAACTTTGATGCCCTTTATGCCCTTCTTGGATGAGATATTGTTTTCAATGTTCCTGACACACGACCCACAGGTCATCCCATCTATGTCAATCACACACTCTGACTTCTTGGAAGATTTCACTAAGTCCACCTCACTCCGTCTTCTCCAGACAATATCCTCAAACTCATCCTCACTTGATGCAGAGTCCAACAGTGAGGCCGTGAAGCCCATGTCATCCAGGTCAGAGCACAGCACTTCAGGATTGGTTTTCTTTGGATCGTACACAAAAAAGGCTTGCTTCTCGGCTAGGGAGACTTTGACGTCTTTCACTCCCTCCTTTGAAGACATGTTGCTTTCAATAGTCTTGACACAAGACATGCACGTCATACCTTCCACGTGTATTGTCACAGTGTCATGCATCGGATAGGAGTTGTGAACTCGGGCATCAAATCCAAGATCATCAATCTCATTCGCAATCTTATCGGCAGACAATTTGGAAGGGTCGTAGCAAATGGTAGCACATTTGTTTTCCAGTGAAACGGTTATCTGTTGAATTCCGTCCAGTTTTGAAATCATCCCTTCGATTGTCCTCACACATGACATACAGGTCATGCCCTCAATGTCGATCACCGTTTCCTTGACAGCAGCACCAGCATCATACTGGGAGTTCCTCGACTGGATTTCCTTGACCTTGGCGTCAAAGCCCATGTCTTCAATCTTGTCCACCAGTATTCCTGGGTTAGTCTCAGTGGGCCGGTAGTTTATCAAAGCCTCCTTCTCCTCCAGTAAGACCTGCAAGAAAAACAGTCACATATTTTTAATAAACAGATCTGGTTCTGATAGTGTACAATACATCTTGGATATTAGGTAAACATAGAGATTGTTATACAAGCTTGTGTATCGTACTGGTTTTACATACCAAGTGTAAGGATTTTGTATTGCCCGAGCAAGAGCGAGGATAATATATGAATCCTCACACAAGTTTCATAAAATCAGTATGACTCACATGCGAGTGTAATAATTTCTTTATTATCCGTTTCATTATTATTATTATTTTTTAATGAATAATGACGAAATGATTTAATTTTTTACATTGCTGTAGGCGACATCATCTAAGAGTAGTCACGTGATTACTTGTTATTACACGTGGGCTTCATATGGTTTTTATTAACTCAGTTATGTTGAACCATGTGAATAATAAATGTATGTATGCATATCCAGGTGCCAGTATTACCAAATGCCATCTGAATCTTTATTTGTATTCACATCAAAAGAATCACAGTGAATCCATTTATTTAAAATGTTTTGTTTGTTTGTAATTGTTGTTTAATTTGTTGTATGGCTTTATAATGTGGTAAATAACTAATTAATTGAAAATTTTATTCTAATATTATAATCCAAAGACATTTCAACATAAGATGTATGTTTTACGGTAGGATTTCTTGTTACAACAAAAGTCCATTCCTGTCTTGACATATATACTATTCAGGTTGAGTTTCCAGTGAGGCCAAAATGGTTTTAAAAATTTAAATTCTATGAGGGAATATAGTTTTGTTTTTTAGCAACTGTTATTTAATGTGTTAGAATTGTGTAGCAGTATTTAAAACTTGCATAGCAAAAGGCAACATGATACTGAACAAAATGTACCCTGATAATTGCTTATAATTTTAATTTTTGTAATAAAAATATCTCTTTGTACAATCTTCAGACATTTTAAAATAATGTGCAATAAATGGGGTGTTTTAAATGGGACAACAAAAAAACCTTGCATTATAGAACAAGTTCTGTTTCGAATTTTTTTTCCTACCTGCAGGTTGTAACTAGAATTGTAACAATTACACAAAGATTGTTTTGTTTAGTGACACCACTAGAGCACACTGATTTATTAATCATTGGCTACTGGATGTCAAACATTTGGCAATTTTGACATATAGTCTTAGAGAAGAAACCCGATACATTTTTCTATTATTTTTAGCTTTAGTAGCAAGGGATCTTTTATATGCACCATCCCATAAACAGGATAGCACATACCACGGCCTTTGATATGCATGTCATGGTGCACTGGCTGGAACGAGAAATAGCCCAATGGGCCCACCGACGGGGATCGATCCCAAACTGACCACGCATCAAGCAAGTGCTAAACAATTACACATTCTTACAACTCTGGTTCATTTTATGCTATGTCTAAACTATGACCTGGGTTCCATTTTACGATCTTAGCGCTAAGATCACCATACGTGCATAGCTACCTTTATACACTTAAGGTAGTCTTAGCAATAAGATCGTCTTGTAAAATGGGGCACTGGCTTTTAAAATTTATAAAAACACATGAATACTGGTACTTTAAGTTAAAGACTTTTATTTATCTTTTTTTCTTTTCTTCTTTTTGTTTTCTTGGGAAAAAGAAGACAAAAAATAATATGGACTTTGATAAATATTCATGGATGAAACCACAGCTTAAGTATAAATGAATTGTGACTTATAGAAATAAAACTACCCGGTACTGTAACTATGTAAACTAAATGCAAAAATAAAAACATTTATTTAAAATATACATTGATAAGATCCAAATGTGCAGCTACAGCTTACGTTTTACTGATCTGGGACTTTAGTGTGTGTCAAACACAGAGTCTAAATATGCATTTAAAAACATAGACAATTATAAACAACGTACATGTGTATATAAACAAATAAATAAAACCTACAAATATAAACTTTAAAGGAAAAAAAATAACTTTACCGGCAAGGTGTCATAAAAATATCCGTAACGAGATGACATTCTGTTGTTTGTTGAAAAGGGTCTCACAATTTACGCTCCACTTATTCTGAATGCAAATACTGATTCCCTACATTCTGTTCCACAGCTAGTCTTGTTTTCACATATTTTTACACAACAGTCTTAATTTCAATGTAAACCTTCGACAGGGAATGACAGCATCAAAAACAAACCCAATAAAATCCATAAACCTGTCACATCACATGCTGTGTATTACAGAGATTCCTGTATGTATTAATATATTCAGTATAACTATAGCGTATATCATAAAAACACAATCAATGCCCGACACTATCCCAAGATAAAGAACTGACTGACAATGGTTTAAACAAATGCAATAATGGTCTAATAAAGCAATAAAGTTCTCAGCTAACTACATGGCCTTAAGCTGAAGCCTAAAACAGAATCAACAGGTGGTTTACCTCCATCATTTCCGCTACTGGTTTGATGAATTCACCGATACAGCCACAAATGGGTAATAACCGGAGGCTGGTGCTAAAACAGAATACCTAAAGTGTGCCACTTCTGTTCAGGTGACTTATATTAACCACATGATAAGATCTGAAAACTGGGTTGAATAATGCAAACATATCTAAGTAAACATGATACACAAATAAATGGTACACAAGGATGAATTCAAGACCATAGCAAATTTCACCAAGTATGAATGAAACAGGCCTTGTAACTTTGTTGACCAGAAAATGCAAACCAGCGAAATCAACACTAAGTAAATACAGTGTAGGCAGCACGTGACCGTACACTGAAGTCTGGGCTTGGCAATGTGACCAGTGACTTATTTCTCTGACATATTATCACATACCCATACATGTAGCTGACCAAAGGAACAGGTCTATTAACATAGGCACACTTATCTCACTGATAAAGATGTCCTTGGATGTGTGGACTATATGTACGTCAACAGGATTAACTAAATAAATGGAACACAAACACTGGTTGGAGAGTTCAAATATAGATGTGAACATATCAGTGTCACCAATCTAAAACGTTTTTAAAAAGATATACTATCAAACAATTGACCCAGAAAATAGATCAATTAAGGTAAGTTTATATAACTGTGAACAACAAAGTGGTTCTAAAAGTCAAACACACCTTGCAAAACAAACATCACACAACTACTTGGAAATCATATTCAAGTCCAGACAATACATCACTGATGTCTTTAGATAAATAATCACACAACTGTACCAAAGAACAGATTTACTACAACAGAAATATTTGTGAACTGCAATGATAATCACTGGTACATATCCAACATACGTCACAACACTGAACTTCAATATATATCACTGGCGGAGTACAGAGGTAAAAACTAAAATGACATGCATGAAAAAGCACAGTTTGTCAGATGTATCACTGCCTCATTCCAGTACCTGAAACATGATCAGAGCAGCTTATATGTTCTTTGTAAACAAACAGTTAACCTGGATGGGACTTGTCAACTAACACCACTGAAATGCCACCAGCAAATAAACCAAATATGAAATTCCTACATAAATCACCTCATAAAAACTATCACTAATGCATTTGTTAGCCACCAAACACACTACACATGTTAACTGGAGCATAAAAAGCACATGCACAATAGCACAGTGTTCATGTCACATGTTAAAAACGAGTACGTCCCTTGCCTTTCAATACCAGAAAGAATCACAGCAGAATTGGTATTGACAGCATTGACATTCACCTGCATATCATCAGACCGAAAACAGCTCAATACTTGAACTGGAGGTCACTGTAATCACCATAGATAAATTCAATATGTGTTCGTCAGACCACAGACAAGTCAATAGTCCTACTTCAGGTGATTGTAATCAGTGTATGATAAGTCCAATATGCAGATCATCAGTGACTCTGTGTGTTACTGGCCAGGTGCTCGGTGAGTATTTCCTGAACACTTCATGCATCTCAGCCTGTGATCCTACACTCAATGTTCATCACTATGACAGGTTTCCACAGTGGTCCTACTCCCGTCACACTGTTCCAACAATACACCTCTTCCTTGATCCAGCCAACAGCAGGAACAGCATGCGGTGACAAGTGACGTAAACAGATTTCAAAAACCACATTATTCTGACATGTTTTTGCTTTTGTTTACTCACAAGTGTACATGTGGCAGATGATGTTTTAATATTGTGTAAATATGTAATTTGTTATTTTAATATTTCGCAGGTATTTGTCAGATATTGTTGTCTGCCAAATAGTATTTATTCTATTAGTTTTCTCAGTCAGGTACCCTTTATCTGATTGGCTAATAGCACTGCATGCTTTTCACGTGCACACACTACATGAACAGCAGACATGTTTGACGGGTTTTGACAGGCGACAGATCAGAATACATTATAGGTACAAATTAATTTCTTTCTTTTAGTTAAACATTATTAATAATATATATAAATATATTGCTCACATACTAGCGAATTAATGCAGATAAATGATTACATTGTTTTGATAATAATATAACTAATTGTGCAAGTTCTAGGAGTTCCACGACTAAGTATAACAAACTACTAAATGTTTTAAATTATTTCTAAAAAGGAATCATATAAATATATTATATCAATAACACTTAATTCTTCAGCGTAAAGATATGTTTGTATTTTAAACATCAACTTATTTTAATATTTCCACTATCATAATTGTACGAAGATATGCGTGTATGATTTATGAGTGTATGCTGTGCCAATGTTTTATTTTGTTGCAGGTTCGTAAGCATCTGTAGTTTATGATGCTTAATAGTTTATAATTTATTCCCCAGGTTTTCACACACTGTCTTGTTGACCACCGGCATTGTTTACGCTCGTGTACCACATACAGAGTATGACATAGTTAGTTAGTAATCAAGCAGTTATTTCAATTAATTATTAATCTTAAACCTCATTATAACATAATTATAATATTTAATATAGTAAAGTATTTTTTTATTCTGACAACATTCCACAGTAATTTATTTTAAGTCAATTAGGTTAATGTTTTCACTAAATCTCAACCATTTGTTATTCTTGTAATTACCTCCCCTTGGAATTAATTATCCCGATATCTATCATATACATGTAGGTGTGGACCAAAAGGTTATTCAGGTTTAGTTTAATCAAACAGATTGTTTGATTAGGAAGATATTATATTTTAGTAGATGTTACTTATAACCGTGACATTAATGGGATACGAATTGAAATGTTAATATATATTTTTTTAATATTGATGACATGTGATGGACATATTTTTATGATGTTGTGATTGACATGTATGATCGAACTATTTTTATGACGATGATTTTTATGACGCATACATGTAATTATTTATAATGAACGCCTGTTATATATTGTATATTTTATTCTTGCAGGGCGTTGTTTGCAATGTCATAATGAACTGTTTATGAAGTAAATCATTTCCAAACATCGTGATGTGTTGTTTTCGTCCTTTGAACCCTGTTACATACACACAGCAGACTCCACACAGTACAATATACATGTAACTCACGGTTTAGCTATGACTGTGGGCCAAATTTATGAAGTCTGGGGTTTTTTTTAAACAGGTATTTAAGCTTTGTAAATATATGTTGATACATGTGCAAAAGTCATAAAGACGCTTTCCAAATTTGGCCTTCTATATGCTCGACACAATATAACCATAATTTGAATGTGCTAAATGCATACATGTACTTAAATAAATAAAAATTTCTTTCTTTGCTTTAACTAACATGGAAAAAAAGTTAAAGTTTGTTTTGCTTAACATCACCACCGGAACACATTGATTTATCAATCATCAGCTATTGGATGCCAAACATTTGGTAATTTTGACATATAGTCTTAGAGAGGAAACCCGTTAAATTATTCCATTAGTAGCAAGGGATCGTTTATATGCACTTTCCCACAGACAGGATAGTACATACCATGACCTTTGATATACCAGTCGTGGTGCACTGCCTGGAACGAGAAATAGCCCAATGGGCCCATTGACGGGGATCGATTCCAGACTGACCATCGCATCAAGTGAGCGCTTCACTACTGGGCTACATCCTGCCCCATACATGGAGAAATGACAAAGAGAAACACTACACAAAGTATTTGAAGCTTTCTAATTTTAATAATAATCACTCATATCTATGCCCCTTCCCGACCACATCACCACAAATTCAAAATTCTCTGGTTATAGTCAACAATGAACTGAAGTTCACATAAAAAAAATTCCTTCCTGAACATTGTGTAAACTTAGTCAGAAATTTGTTTACAGAATGAATATATATGTATATATAATCATGTTCATAGTAACTAATGTGTCCAACTATAAGGCAGTAAATTGAAGAAACTTTCGTAGCAAATTAGTTTCTAAAATAGAATTAGAAAACGGAAATTCAATCACAGACCAAGCTGAAATATTGAAAGAAACAAAACGTATTTATGAAAAACAGTATTCAAAACAGGAATCTGAATGTGAAGATATAACAAAATTAATTTAAAACTGTAATTTTAATATTCTCTCTGATAACGAAGCAGCAGAGTTGGAGGGGGAATTAACGTACGTTGAAGCTTTATTATTTCTTAAAAATATGAAAAATGAAAAAAGTCCTGGTTCTGATGGATTTCCAGTAGAATTTTTAAAATTCTTTTGGCTTGAGTTGGGGCACTTTTGTAGTTAGAGCCATCAATTATAGTTACAGTATTTAAGAAATGTCACATGTACAAAAAACAGGCATCATAACCTGCATACCAAAAGCAAACAAACCTAAGCAATTTTTTAAAAATTGGAGGCCACTCACCCTTTTAAATTGTACTTATAAAATAGCATCTGGTTGCATTGCAAATAGGATAAAAACCGTATTGGACAAAATTATTGAAAAAGATCAAACAGGATTTATAAACGGAAGATATGTAGGAGAAAATATACGGTACACAGAAACATATAAAATACCAGGTCAGCTATTGTTAGTCAATTTTGAAAAGGCGTTTGACTCCTTATCCTGGAAATTTATTAAAAAAGCTCTAGACATTTTTAATTTTAAGTGTTCAATAAAAACCTGGATACAAACAGTGTATAAAAATTCAGTTTTAGCTGTAATCCAAAATGGACATCTATCAGCAAGTTTTAAGTTATACAGAGGCTGCAGACAAGACGATCTGTTATCGCCCTACATTTTTATAATATGTGCAGAAATACTTGCCATTTTAATACACAATAACAAGAATATTAAGGGAATTTATATTGATGGAGAAGAATATCTTATTTTGCAGTATGCAGATGATACTACTTTTATTTTGGATGGATCTCCCGAGTCACTGTATGGCACACTTATTAAGTACTCTAGACTACTTTGGAAAAATGTCAGGTTTGAAGCTAAATTATTCTAAATCAAAGACAATATGGATTGGCAGAAAATATTTCTCAAATGAAGTCTTTCATCATACTAGATGGAAATTAAAATGGGTTTCAACTAAGTTTACTTTATTGGGAATTCGCTTTTCTTTAAATCTAAAAGATATAGTTAAAAATAACTTTGAACCAAAAGTATTAAAAATGGAAAGTACAATGAAAATCTGGAGTGCACGAAAATTGACGCTATTAGGCAGACGCACTGTTTTAAAAACATTAATAATACCCAAAATAATAAATTTACTAATCTCATTACCAACTCCATCTGAACAATTAGTCCAAAAGTTAAATAAAAGATTTTATAGTTTTATATGGGAAAATAAACCAGAAAAAATAAAACGTGAAACTATAATTCAAGATTATCAAAACGGAGGATTAAGAATGATTAATATTTCAATCTATATAACAGCTTTAAAATCAACATGGATAAGAAGTACTTACAAATGATTCAAAATGGATACATCTTTTTTCATTTATTACAAATGTATCAATACATGATTTAATTATATATGGGGATCAATTTGTTGGCAAGAAAATGCAAAATATAAGTAATCCTTTTTGGAAAGATGTTCTTGAAAGCTGGAGAAAAATTCAATGTGAAGAAATCATTGAAAGTATAGACAACTTAGTTGGTGTCAATATTTGGGGCAACAGTAAAATATTAAAGATAAAAAAAAAACTATTTTCTACAAAAAGTATGCCGAAAAGGGAATTATTTTTATAAATGATTTAATTGGTGTACATAGTGGCTTTCTAACTGTTGACGAATTTATGGTAAAGTATAATATAATAACACATTTTTTAGATTATACATCTTTAATTAAAGCAGTAAAAAAAATTATTGAAAAATATGGAAAATTAAATTGTCAAACTGAATTTTTTCCCTAATTATAAACCAGTTTATCCACAAAAGTTAAAGCAGATGTTAAAAGAGAAACAAGGTTGCAAGGAACAATATAAACTGCTATGCAAAACATCAAAAATTCCAAAATCACAATTAAAATATCAGGAAAAAGGTTTTAACTATTCATTAAAGGAATGGAAAATATATTATAGCATACCCTTTAAATGTACCAGAGATACAACTTTGCGGTGGTTTCAGTACAGAATATTGCAATGAATACTCACAACTAACCATTTTTTATATACTATTCACTATATACATGTAGATACCAATAAATGTACTTTCTGTAATCTGCTGCCAGACACTTATTCTATGATTGTCATTTTGTTAAAAAAAACTATGGAAATCTATTGCGAATTGGATAACAAATACTATGGGTGAACATAATACTTTTGATAAACATATAGTTATCTTAAGTTTGCCTAATGAACCAAACAGAAGTGTAGTAAATTGGATGATTATTAATATTAAATATTATATTTATTCTATAAAAATTGAACTTATGATCATTACAACGGACAATTAAAAACAAATTAGAAATTCAAAGGTGTATTCTGCTTAAAAACTGTGAATACGAATATTTGGAAACATATTGGAAGAAATGGTATAATTCATTTATTGACAATTTTACATGAACTCTTTTCAACTGTACTTTAACATACTGGCTTAGAGACAAACATTAAAAGATAAAATTTGCAACCCGTTATTCTTTTCTGTCACTTTTGATATTTCGTTTTTTCCTTTCTTCTTTCTCTTCTTTCTTGCTCCCAGAAATAATTAAAACTAATTACTGACATGTATGAAAACTGATGTACATGGATATTTGTGTGTGTGTGGGTGGGGGGGGGGGGGGGGGGGGGGGGGGGAGGTGAGCAGGTGAATGGATGAGAGAGTTTTTTGAATGCAGTATATGTTTTAAACATGAACATTGTGTACATGTAAATAGTCTGTATATATTTGAAATATATTTAAAATATTTGTAAGTCAGTGAGCTCAGGGTTCCTCAACCCTGACACTGCCAAATATTTCTGGGGACAATAAAATTTTACCACTGTGCTACATCCCAACCCTTTCTTTTGATGAAACACCATTCGCCAATTTCCTTTAAATGCAATCACTAATATAGATCACTTAAAAAGTATTAACTCACAATAAACAATCCACTCTATTGTTCTGTTACAATGTATTAAAAACATGGTTGACCGCAAAAACAAATGAGTTTGTTAAAACAGCAGGTGCATTTGTCTTTTGCATTAAGAATCGAGGTCATATTGCAATTTTAATATTTAATGTTAGGTTTACAAGGATACACCTGTACAAATGTAACCAACATATATAGGTACATGTGATTCAAACATTAATATTAAACAGGTAAGGTGCACCTTTAATAGTTTATATTAGGTTTACAAGGATATACTGTACGAACATCACCAACATGTAGTGGGCCATATGATTCACACATTAATATTCAACAGGTGAGAGTGCACCTTTAATAGTTTATATTAGGTTAACAAGGATATACTGCACGAATGTCACCAACACGTAGTGGGCCACATGATTCACACATTAATATTCATTAGGTGAGAGTGCACTTTTAATAGTTTATATTAGGTTAACAAGGATATACTGCACGAACGTCACCAACACGAAGTGGACCACATGATTCACACATTAATATTAAACAGCATAAACATAGATAAACCCACCAGGAGATGCCTCTCCTCAGTGGGTACAACGGAGCTGCTACACAGGCTCATTATATTACCTGTAGAGATTTACTACAGATACCTGTACTACACAAACACCTGGAGTGAGGCCCCCGACAGGTAGATACAGGTAATACAGGTATAACGATGACACATCACTTGAAAGGAAAGGAAGGTTTGTATAACAAGCATTCTGAGAGTAGTGCTAAAGCAATACATATTCTCTACCAGGCCCAACTCATTTTCATATCTCCAAAGTTCAAGGGCCATAACTCCATCAAAAATGGGCAAATCCCCATGAAGGTATAAAACTGAACTTATCTCTTCATGATAATTAAAACTATACAAAGTGTTTTTTTAGCTGAATATCATTAGGCATTGCAGAAAAAAGTTAAAAAACCCCTATATGTGGGACAGACAGATGGACAGACAGATGGAGAGGGGCAGGCAGACAGACAGAAAGATAAACAGTCTCTGGTACGGGACTAATGATGCTTCAGCACATCCTCCACCCTCATTCTAACCATTACCACACAACGGTCATATCAAAGGTCATAGTATGTGCTCATAAAATTTACTAAATTAAAAAACCCAGGAAACACCAGGAAAGTTAAACGACACCACTAGAGCACATTGATATATTAATCATCAGCTATTGAATATCAAACATTTGATAATTTTGACATATAGTCTTAGAGAGGAAACCTGCTACATTTTTCCAGTAGAAGCAAGGGATCTTTTATATGCACCATCCCACAAACAGGATAGCACATACCACGGTCTTTGATATATTAGTCATGGTGCACTGTCTAGAGCGAGAAATAGCCCAATGGAGTACTCCAGGAAAAGTTCTCCATATAATTTAATATACTGATCCTTAAACACATTAAATACTATTGTGTTGGATTGTGTGTGCGATAACAGTGTGAATATAACATGTGTTTTCTGCAACTACACAGTATATGTCTTCTAATGTGCACTTCGATAATAAAGTGTACAAAACTGATAAGCAGCAGGCAGCATGGTTCAACTATCCACTGGCTGAAGAACTACATAATCACATGTACACTGGAAGAACTACATAATCACATGTACTCTGGAAGAACTACATAACCACATGTACTCGGGAAGAACTACATAACCACATGTACTCGGGAAGAACTACATAATCACATGTACTCGGGAAGAACTACATAACCACATGTACTCGGGAAGAACTACATAACCACATGTACTCGGGAAGAACTACATAACCACATGTACTCGGGAAGAACTACATAATCACATGTACTCTGGAAGAACTATATACATGTAATCACATGTACTCGGGAAGAACTACATAATCACATGTACTCTGGAAGAACTACATAATCACATGTACTCGGGAAGAACTACATAATCACATGTACTCTGGAAGAACTACATAATCACATGTACTCGGGAAGAACTACATAATCACATGTACTCGGGAAGAACTACATAATCACATGTACTCGGGAAGAACTACATAATCACATGTACTCGGGAAGAACTACATAATCACATGTACTCGGGAAGAACTACATAATCACATGTACTCGGGAAGAACTACCTTATCACGTACTCGGGAAGAACTACATAATCACATGTACTCGGGAAGAACTATATACATGTAATCACATGTACTCTGGAAGAACTACATAATCACATGTACTCTGGAAGAACTACATAATCACACATACTCGGGCAGAACTACATAATCACATGTACTCAGGAAGAACTACATACATGTAATCACATGTACTCGGGAAGAACTACATAATCGCATGTACTCGGGAAGAACTACATAATCACATGTACTCGGGAAGAACTACATAATCACATGTACTCGGGAAGAACTACATAATCACATGTATTCAGGAAGAACTACATAATCACATGTATTCAGGAAGAACTACATAATCACATGTATTCGGGAAGAACTACATAATCGCATGTACTCGGGAAGAACTACATAATCACATGTACTCGGGAAGAACTACATAATCACATGTACTCGGGAAGAACTACATAATCACATGTACTCGGGAAGAACTATATACATGTAATCACATGTACTCTGGAAGAACTACATAATCGCATGTACTCGGGAAGAACTACATAATCACATGTACTCGGGAAGAACTACATAATCACATGTACTCGGGAAGAACTACATAATCACATGTACTCGGGAAGAACTATATACATGTAATCACATGTACTCTGGAAGAACTACATAATCGCATGTACTCGGGAAGAACTACATAATCACATGTACTCGGGAAGAACTACATAATCACATGTACTCGGGAAGAACTACATAATCACATGTATTCAGGAAGAACTACATAATCACATGTACTCGGGAAGAACTATATACATGTAATCGCATGTACTCGGGAAGAACTACATAATCACATGTACTCGGGAAGAACTACATAATCACATGTACTCTGGAAGAACTACATAATCACATGTACTCGGGAAGAACTACATAATCACATGTACTCGGGCAGAACTACATAACCACATGTACTCGGGAAGAACTACATAATCACATGTACTCGGGAAGAACTACATAATCGCATGTACTCGGGAAGAACTACATAATCACATGTACTCGGGAAGAACTACATAATCGCATGTACTCGGGAAGAACTACATAATCACATGTACTCAGGAAGAACTACATAATCACATGTATTCAGGAAGAACTACATAATCACATGTACTCAGGAAGAACTACATAATCACATGTATTCAGGAAGAACTACATAACCACATGTATTCAGGAAGAACTACATAATCACATGTACTCGGGAAGAACTACATAATCACATGTATTCAGGAAGAACTACATAATCGCATGTACTCGGGAAGAACTACATAATCACATGTACTCGGGAAGAACTACATAATCACATGTACTCGGGAAGAACTACATAATCACATGTATTCAGGAAGAACTACATAATCGCATGTACTCGGGAAGAACTACATAATCACATGTACTCGGGAAGAACTACATAATCACATGTACTCGGGAAGAACTACATAATCACATGTACTCGGGAAGAACTATATACATGTAATCACATGTACTCTGGAAGAACTACATAATCACATGTACTCGGGAAGAACTATATACATGTAATCACATGTACTCTGGAAGAACTACATAATCACATGTACTCAGGAAGAACTACATACATGTAATCACATGTACTCTGGAAGAACTACATAATCGCATGTACTCGGGAAGAACTACATAATCACATGTACTCGGGAAGAACTACATAATCACATGTACTCGGGAAGAACTACATAATCACATGTACTCGGGAAGAACTATATACATGTAATCACATGTACTCTGGAAGAACTACATAATCGCATGTACTCGGGAAGAACTACATAATCACATGTACTCGGGAAGAACTACATAATCACATGTATTCAGGAAGAACTACATAATCACATGTACTCGGGAAGAACTATATACATGTAATCGCATGTACTCGGGAAGAACTACATAATCACATGTACTCGGGAAGAACTATATACATGTAATCGCATGTACTCTGGAAGAACTACATAATCGCATGTACTCGGTAAGAACTACATAATCACATGTACTCGGGAAGAACTACATAATCGCATGTACTCGGGAAGAACTACATAATCACATGTACTCGGGAAGAACTACATAATCGCATGTACTCGGGAAGAACTACATAATCACATGTACTCGGGAAGAACTATATAATCACATGTATTCAGGAAGAACTACATAATCGCATGTACTCGGGAAGAACTACATAATCACATGTACTCGGGAAGAACTACATAATCACATGTACTCGGGAAGAACTACATAATCACATGTACTCGGGAAGAACTACATAATCACATGTATTCAGGAAGAACTACATAATCGCATGTACTCGGGAAGAACTACATAATCACATGTACTCGGGAAGAACTACATAATCACATGTACTCGGGAAGAACTATATACATGTAATCGCATGTACTCGGGAAGAACTACATAATCACATGTACTCGGGAAGAACTACATAATCACATGTACTCGGGAAGAACTACATAATCACATGTACTCGGGAAGAACTACATAATCACATGTACTCGGGAAGAACTACATAATCACATGTACTCGGGAAGAACTATATACATGTAATCGCATGTACTCGGGAAGAACTACATAATCACATGTACTCGGGAAGAACTACATAATCACACGTACTCGGGCAGAACTACATAATCACATGTACTCGGGAAGAACTATATACATGTAATCGCATGTACTCGGGAAGAACTACATAATCACATGTACTCGGGAAGAACTACATAATCACATGTACTCGGGAAGAACTACATAATCACATGTACTCGGGAAGAACTACATAATCACATGTACTCGGGAAGAACTATATACATGTAATCGCATGTACTCGGGAAGAACTACATAATCACATGTACTCGGGAAGAACTACATAATCACATGTACTCGGGAAGAACTATATACATGTAATCACATGTACTCTGGAAGAACTACATAATCACATGTACTCGGGAAGAACTACATAATCACATGTACTCTGGAAGAACTACATAATCACACGTACTCGGGCAGAACTACATAATCACATGTACTCGGGAAGAACTACATAATCACATGTACTCTGGAAGAACTACATAATCACACGTACTCGGGCAGAACTACATAATCACATGTACTCAGGAAGAACTATATACATGTAATCACATGTACTCGGGAAGAACTGCATAATCACATGTACTCGGGCAGAACTACATAATCACATGTACTCGGGAAGAACTACATAATCACATGTACTCGGGAAGAACTACATAATCACATGTACTCGGGAAGAACTACATAATCACATGTACTCAGGAAGAACTATATACATGTAATCGCATGTACTCGGGAAGAACTACATAATCACATGTACTCGGGAAGAACTACATAATGACATGTACTCGGGAAGAACTATATACATGTAATCACATGTACTCGGGAAGAACTGCATAATCACATGTACTCTGGAAGAACTACATAATCACATGTACTCGGGCAGAACTACATAATCACATGTACTCGGGAAGAACTACATAATCACATGTATTCAGGAAGAACTACATAATCGCATGTACTCAGGAAGAACTACATAATCACATGTATTCAGGAAGAACTACATAATCGCATGTACTCGGGAAGAACTACATAATCACATGTACTCGGGAAGAACTACCTTATCACGTACTCGGGAAGAACTACATAATCACATGTACTCGGGAAGAACTATATACATGTAATCACATGTACTCGGGAAGAACTACATAATCACATGTACTCGGGAAGAACTATATACATGTAATCACATGTACTCTAGAAGAACTACATAATCACATGTACTCTGGAAGAACTATATACATGTAATCACATGTACTCGGGAAGAACTATATACATGTAATCACATGTACTCTGGAAGAACTACATAATCACATGTACTCGGGAAGAACTATATACATGTAATCGCATGTACTCAGGAAGAACTATATACATGTAATCACATGTACTCGGGAAGAAATGCATAATCACATGTACTCGGGCAGAACTACATAATCACATGTACTCGGGAAGAACTACATAATCACATGTACTCGGGAAGAACTACATAATCACATGTACTCGGGAAGAACTATATAACCACATTACTCGGGAAGAACTACATAATCACATGTACTCGGGAAGAACTATATACATGTAATCACATGTACTCGGGAAGAAATGCATAATCACATGTACTCGGGAAGAACTACATAATCACATGTACTCAGGAAGAACTATATACATGTAATCACATGTACTCGGGAAGAAATGCATAATCACATGTACTCGGGAAGAACTACATAATCACATGTACTCGGGAAGAACTACATAATCACATGTACTCGGGAAGAACTACATAATCACATGTACTCGGGAAGAACTACATAATCACATGTACTCGGGAAGAACTACATAACCACATGTACTCGGGAAGAACTACATAACCACATGTACTCGGTAAGAACTACATAACCACATGTACTCGGGAAGAACTACATAACCACATGTACTCGGGAAGAACTACATAACCACATGTACTCGGGAAGAACTACATAATCACATGTACTCGGGCAGAACTACATAATCACATGTACTCAGGCAGAAACAGATGAATACAAGAAAAACAAAGCATTCTGAGAGCTGTTAAAGCAATACATGTCCTCTATCGGGCTTAACAAACTTCTGTATCTCTGAAGTTCAAGGGCCATAACTGTGTAAAAATTGGGTAAATCACCATGAAAGTAAAACGTGATCTGTGATAGTACATGATAAAGCTCAATATCTCAAGACATTGTTAAAAAAATATCAACAAAATTATAATTGGGACAGAGGGAATGACGGACAGACGAACAGACAGATAGGTGGAGATGAAACCTATAGTCCCCTTCTGGTTGGACCGGTAGGAGACCAAAACGATTACTTTTTTTAAAACATACATTAACATGGACAATGTGTCAGTGCTTAAAACAAAGCAAAAGACTACACATAAAAACATTTATTGTTTTATTTTTATTTTTTATGATACACTCTTCAAAAGACAAATTGTTGTATAAAGAAAAGAAAATCATAGCTTGGAGAAAACACAAATACCAGTAGAGGTCACGTGGATTTAGTTTAAGTTTGGCCCCGGGACAAACCATTAAAAGGATATTTATAACAATTATTTAAATGTCTCTGTGTGCATCACTGTTTGCTGAAAACAAGGTGAGTGAAAACAGTAAGTAATAGACTTCCTCATCCTGAATAAGATTTATGTAATGTTTCCCATCAAACGGCTGTTGCCATGGGTACACATAGTGCTCCATTAATTGCTGGGTCACTTGAGAAACTGGGAGTGGGACAAACATATAGCTCGCTGATATAGCTAACAAAGTTTGTTGTGTTTAATGACACCACTAGAGCACATTGACTTATTGAACAATTGGCTATTGGATGTCAAACATTTGGTAATACTGACATATAATCTTAGAGAAGAAACCCGCTACATTTTTCCATTAGTAGCAAGGGATCTTTTATATGCACCATTCCAGAGACAGGACAGCACATACCATGACCGTTGATATACTAGTTGTGGTACACTGAGTAGAATGACAAAAATAGCCCAATGGGCCCACCGACAGGGATCGATCCCAAACCGACCACGCATCAAGCAAGTGCTTTTACCACTGAACTAAAGTTTTTTTTTTTTAGTGACACCACTGGAGCACATTGATTAATTAATCATTGGCTATTGGATGTCAAACATTTGGTAATTTTTACATTTAGGCTTAGAGAGGAAACCCGCTACATATTTCCATTAATAGCAAGGGATCTTTTAAATGCACCATCCTACACAGGATAGCACATACCATGGCCTTTGATATAACAGTCGCGATGCAATGGCTGGGACGAGAAATAGCCCAATAGGCCCACAGACTGGGATTGATTCCACACCAATCGTGCACCACTGGGCTACATCCGCCCCACCACTGGACCACGTCCCGCCCCACCAAAGGACTCTGTCCCGCCCCACCACTGGACCACGTCCCGCCCCACCACTGGACTCTGTCCCACCCAACCACTGGACCACGTCCCGCCCCACCACTGGACCACGTCCCGCCCCACCACTGGACCACGTCGTGCACCAGTTCAGCTACTATTTATTCCAGCCAGTGCTCCACATTTGCAGCCCTCAACATTTTGATAATCTTGCAAAGGCTATTTAATAGAGATAATAACATAGTAAATATCCGATAATGCTAAAAATGACACTGCAGATCAATTTAGCAATGCTTTTTGCGGCAGAACTCCTGATTGCTGTTGCAAATGTTGAGGGTTTTCAAATTCATTCCAGCCAGTGCTCCACAAATGGTATAACAAAGGTTATGGAACATACTATCCTGTCTGTGAGATAGTGAATATAAAGATCCCCTGCTGCTAATCAAAAACAGAAGCCCACTGTGTGACAGCAGCGGGTTTCCTCTAATTATCTGTGTGGTCCTTAACCATATGTCTGACACCATATAACTATAAAATGAGTTCAGTCGGTCATTAAATAAAACAGCTTTCTTTCTTTCTTCTTTTCTACTTTCAAAGATAACGAACAACCTGTGTATATGTGTTGTCCATATTGTGGGAAAGTGCATAACAAGAACCTTTGTGTATCCTGTGGTAGACGGTATCTTATCTAACCTTCTAAACTAAGTGTCACAATTCCCTTAAGTCGAATACAGTACCTACCAGACACTGTTTAACAACACGCTGGGCTGACATTAAACAGTCATTTTTTTCCCACATACGGTAATCCAAACTGTTACCCATAGATATAATCTGGTTTAAAACCTGAACCCAAGTCAAAAATCCAGTCACAATTTCTTATTAGTTTATTCACAATTCAACTTGCCTTGGGGCATACTGCAATTTTGATATAATTCGTCTGTGCTATCTTTCTAGAAATGAGGTCAGCTTATGCCTGTGTTGCCCAAAGCAACAGCTACAAACTTTATATAACAAGTCAGTGATTTAACTGCATTCAATTATCTTAATATACATTTTGAGAAATATTGGAAAATATATATAACATAAGAGTGAATAGTGAATATAACACTTTTTCATTTTAAAAATTGTTATTGTTACTGCGGACATGAACAGCAATAAATAAATCAATCAAAACTGACAAAATTAATGTCACTCAACATTTACATATTTTCAGGGCAACTTGTGTAACTTTTATGTTTTTATCAATGCTACATATTCATAAACAATTTAATGTTTCTCAACTAGGAAATCATCAAACTTGTGACAAATGTCAGACACTCCTTAATGTGATTAATACATGGCACTGGTTACCCGTTATATTTATATCAACATCTACAAAAAGTGCACTTCAAAGTTATGGGAATATGTCCAGTGAATTATTATCCATTTTAAACTAGACTGTGCACGGTTGTTTGTACACCTTCAATGTTTTGACTGACAACTGATCGTCTTATGTGCAACAGCGAGAGCAATCCAAACATGGAAAATATACAAATAACCCAGCATACCACATGTAAGTTTATGTGGTAACTGATGTGCACCATGCCCCTAACTGACATTACATGACGCGATAAGGAAGTTTGATGCAGTCAGAGGTCAGGTCTCAAAAGTGTGCTGTTATGCTAATTTACTGGTCCAACCTACGTAAATGACATATTTTGGTGCCAATAACATCTGGCTCCTATCTAAGTTAATGACATACCTATATGCTAATGACACCTGGCTCCTATCTAAGTTAATGACACACCTTAATGCTAATGACACCTGGCTCCTATCTAAGTTAATGGCACACCTTAATGCTAATGACACCTGGCTCCTTGGCTAAGTTAATGACATACCTTAATGCTAATGACACCGGACTCCTATCCAAATTAATGACATACCTTGGCCAAGTTAATGACATATCTCAATACTAATGACACCTGGTTCCTTGGCCAAGTTAATGACATACCTTAATGCTAATGACACCAGGCTCCTATTTAAGTTAATGACATACCTTAATCAAGTTAATGCTAATGACACCGGACTCCTATCCAAATTCATGACATACCTTAATGCCAATGACACCTGGCTCCTATCTAAGTTAATGACATACATATATGCTAATGATACCTGGCTCCTATCTAAGTTAATGACATACATATATGCTAATGATACCTGGCTCCTAAGTTAATGACATACCTATATGCTAATAACACCTGGCTCCTATCTAAGTTAATGACATATTTTAATGCCAATGACACCTGGCTCCTATCTAAGTTAATGACATACATATATGCTAATGATACCTGGCTCCTATCTAAGTTAATGACATACATATATGCTAATGATACCTGGCTCCTAAGTTAAAGACATACCTATATGCTAATAACACCTGGCTCCTATCTAAGTTAATGACATACCTTAATGCTAATGACACCTGGCTCCTTAGCTAAGTTGGTTTCTATTTTGCTCACACATGAATGGCAAGTCATGCCATCCACTTTTAGCACCGTCACCCGGTCCATGTTTTCACCAGGCATGGAGTTCTGAAAAATACAAATACAAATAAAAATACAAAAACATAAACAAAAAAACTGAAATACATGTACTTGTTTTGGTGGTCACTTCATCTCATGTCAAAGTGCTATGATGTTATACTAAATACTTCATCTCATGTCAAAGTGCTATGATGTTATACTAAATATTTCATCTCATGTCAAAGTGCTATGATGTTATACTAAATACTTCATCTCATGTCAAAGTGCTATGATGTTATACTAAATAAGATGACATGAAGACACTGGGAGAAAGAAGTAAAGGAACACTTGGTATCATAGATCTAATTTACTTCATCTCATGTCAAAGTGCTATGATGTTATACTAAATACTTCATCTCATGTCAAAGTGCTATGATGTTATACTAAATACTTCATCTCATGTCAAAGTGCTATGATGTTATACTAAATACTTCATCTCATGTCAAAGTGCTATGATGTTATACTAAATAAGATGACATGAAGACACTGGGAGAAAGAAGTAAAGGAACACTTGGTATCATAGATCTAATTTACTTCATCTCATGTCAAAGTGCTATGATGTTATACTAAATACTTCATCTCATGTCAAAGTGCTATGATGTTATACTAAATACTTCATCTCATGTCAAAGTGCTATGATGTTATACTAAATACTTCATCTCATGTCAAAGTGCTATGATGTTATACTAAATAAGATGACATGAAGACACTGGGAGAAAGAAGTAAAGGAACACTTGGTATCATAGATCTAATTTACTTCATCTCATGTCAAAGTGCTATGATGTTATACTAAATACTTCATCTCATGTCAAAGTGCTATGATGTTATACTTTAGAAATAAGATGACATGAAGACACTGGGAGAAAGAAGTAAAGGAACACTTGGTATCATAGATCTAATTTACTTCATCTCATGTCAAAGTGCTATGATGTTATACTAAATACTTCATCTCATGTCAAAGTGCTATGATGTTATACTAAATACTTCATCTCATGTCAAAGTGCTATGATGTTATACTAAATAAGATGACATGGAGACACTGGGAAAAAGAAGTAAAGGAACACTTGGTATCATAGATCTAATTTACTTCATCTCATGTCAAAGTGCTATGATGTTATACTAAATACTTCATCTCATGTCAAAGTGCTATGATGTTATACTTTAGAAATAAGATGACATGAAGACACTGGGAGAATGAAGTAAAGGAACACTTGGTATCATAGATCTAATTTACTTCATCTCATGTCAAAGTGCTATGATGTTATACTAAATACTTCATCTCATGTCAAAGTGCTATGATGTTATACTAAATACTTCATCTCATGTCAAAGTGCTATGATGTTATACTAAATAAGATGACATGGAGACACTGGGAAAAAGAAGTAAAGGAACACTTGGTATCATAGATCTAATTTACTTCATCTCATGTCAAAGTGCTATGATGTTATACTAAATACTTCATCTCATGTCAAAGTGCTATGATGTTATACTTTAGAAATAAGATGACATGAAGACACTGGGAGAAAGAAGTAAAGGAACACTTGGTATCATAGATCTAATTTACTTCATCTCATGTCAAAGTGCTATGATGTTATACTAAATAAGATGACATGGAGACACTGGGAAAAAGAAGTAAAGGAACACTTGGTATCATAGATCTAATTTACTTCATCATCATGCAGGTCTCAATCTACACAGCAAGTAAAACACTCGTATTTGTCAATAACTTTTGTTCACAGGTGAGCATTTGTAAAAAAAGTAGTATCCAACTGGTGAGTACAAAATATAGGGCCTAGTAAGCATAAACAAGTCGAACGTGCCAATGAAATCATCAGTTATTAATATCTTAGTACGGTAATTAGTATGGTAACAGGATTTCGAAACAAATCATGTTTACTTCCTATACTGCTTCACCAAACTCCAGCTTAGATCATCTGAATTTGTTATAGACACATTTATTTTTAGCCTGCGTGGTATGATATGTGCAGGAAGTTTAGCCAACGATAGGGTAAAGTGATCGTGAGTCAGACAGCTAATGTCCGTTTGTATCTTTGGTGCTATAAACTATAAATACACAATAGCTAGTATTCCTTAAAATTCATGTTGTGTATATTATCTTAAATACGCACTTTATTAGCATAGATATGGAGTAGAATATGACATAGAATTATCAAACATTAAACAAATGTTTTTCTTTAAATAATAAAAAGAACTGAAGCAACAGCAACAGCATCAGTATTCAACCAGTGTATTTCCATTCTCCTTTTAACTGAACAGTACATAGATTTTTTTCAAAGTATTTTGAACATTCGCTGTAGGGTAAACAACCTTTCTTCCAAAAGAGCTATATAGTAGACAATAAACGTTAAGTAAATGAGTTTCATCTTGGTTAATTAGAAAGTGGATCAATACTGGTCATCTGATCAGTAACTGTATACTGTTCATCGAGGCACTCCAATCATGCTTTAACCACGGTATAATGCATAAACAAAACTTGGGTCTATTTCTTTCTTTCTTAGGTGGTCGAATATTGGGGCACTGCCATACATTTAATTTATAAAATTATGTAATAGGTATTAAAACTGGCGAGTGGACGAAGAGATTTGGCTAGTGAATATATGTGATTTACTAGCAAGTAAATGATTGTCATTGTCACACAGAAACACACAGAGTTAAAAACTAATATACACATGCAAAAAAAAGGAATGTTTAATAGCACCTCAGCACATTGTCAGGGTTTTTAAGTATTGTTTGCCAAATCACCAAATTATATTCACCGAGACTCATCTAACTTTCGGAGACCAATAACCATTTTGGCTGTTTGGCTAATTGAAAATTACATTTGCTTACAGATTTTCGGACCAAAGTCGCCAACAATGTTTTGGTTCCAGCTTAAACCCAGCATTGTTAAATGTAACTACTTGTTACTATGCCACATGTAAAATAACAGAGACAAATTGTACATGTATATTGTGAAAGAATAAACTTATATAGTAACTATCCACCCACACACACAAACACACACTTTCCCCTTGGCTTGTAACTTCTTATATGAACATTCAGTCAAGTGTTTAGATTAGTAGAGTGGAAAGAGTTATTTCCCTTGGTTTGCAAATTACATGTATATAATAAAAGTTTAAACTTTTTAATTACTAGTAGTTTATTAAGTAAAACTCAAATATAAAAGTAAAAAGTAGTTCTGTTTTTTGTACACAGCCAACAGTATACAAATATTTTAATATTATAGAAAATTAAAGGCAAGCTTTTAAAACAAATCATTAAAATTTTAAACCTGCACCAACTGACTGACATAATTATTTCTCATTATTTCAACGTAAACTGTTAAAAAGGTTCTTCACAAATTCCTATCAAATCACTTAAGTTTTTAAAACATCTGTTTAATACAGGGATGAAAACAACTGATGGTACAAAAAACAGTTACATGTGCAGTTCTGCCATCAGATCCATACACTGCATATCAATTTCTAATAACAACTGCCTACCTTGGTCCAAGCTGTCCTTTTATTAACAATGGAATTTAATCTACCCAATATGATGGAGATACAATGTTTGTTTCATACTTCTTTAATGTTATGAGAGTTGGTGTGTGTATCAAACTTAATAAATGCTTTTCTACATCTTTTAAAGGTGCTGTATTTTAAACTTTCAGTGCCAAATTCTACTAGTTATATTTTTGATAAATAGCTAATCAATCATTATCAAACACATAAACTTTGAAATGTGCTTCTAACTGATGTAGAATCACATTCACTACAACTTGGTTCCTGTCTTATAAAATCTTATGAAATCAAAGAATTCACAGTCCAGAAAATGGACTATCCACAGCCAGACATGGCCATGCTACAGTTAAAACATTGGTTTTGACTATCCACAGCCAGACATGGCCATGCTACAGTTAAAACATTGGTATTGACTATCCACAACCAGACATGGCCATGCTACAGTTAAAACATTGGTATGGATTATCCACAGCCAGACATGGCCATGCTACAGTTAAAACATTAGTATGGACTATCCACACTAGACATGGCCATGCTACAGTTAAAACACTGGTTTTGACTATCCACAGCCAGACATGGCCATGCTACATTTAAAACATTGGTTTTGACTATCCACAGCCAGACATGGCCATGCTACATTTAAAACATTGGTATGACTATCCACAGCTAGACATGGCCATCCTACAGTTAAAACACTGGTTTTGACTATCCACAGCCAGACATGGCCATGCTACATTTAAAACATTGGTTTTGACTATCCACAGCCAGACATGGCCATGCTACATTTAAAACATTGGTATGGATTATCCACAGCCAGACATGGCCATGCTACAGTTAAAACATTGGTTTTGACTATCCACAGCCAGACATGGCCATGCTACATTTAAAACATTGGTTTTGACTATCCACAGCTAGACATGGCCATGCTACAGTTAAAACATTGGTTTTGACTATCCACAGCCAGACATGGCCATGCTACATTTAAAACATTGGTATGGATTATCCACAGCCAGACATGGCCATGCTACAGTTAAAACATTAGTATGGACTATCCACACTAGACATGGCCATGCTACAGTTAAAACATTGGTATTGACTATCCACACTAGACATGGCCATGCTATAGTTAAAACATTGGTATGACTATCCACAGCTAGACATGGCCATGCGACAGTAAAAACATTGGTATTGACTATCCACAGCTAGACATGGCCATGCGACAGTTAAAACATTGGTTTTGACTATCCACAGCTAGACATGGCCATGCGACAGTTAAAACATTGGTTTTGACTATCTACAGCTAGACATGGCCATGCTACAGTTAAAACATTGGTATTGACTATCCATAGCTAGACATGGCCATGCGACAGTAAAAACATTGGTATGACTATCCACAGCTAGACATGGCCATGCTACAGTTAAAACATTGGTATGACTATCCACAGCTAGACATGGCCATGCTACAGTTAAAACATTGGTATTGACTATCCGTAGCTAGACATGGCCATGCTACAGTAAAAACATTGGTATTGACTATCCACAGCTAGACATGGCCATGCGACAGTTAAAACATTGGTATTGACTATCCACAGCTAGACATGGCCATGCGACAGTTAAAACATTGGTTTTGACTATCCACAGCTAGACATGGCCATACTACAGTTAAAACATTGGTATTGACTATCCATAGCTAGACATGGCCATGCGACAGTAAAAACACTGGTATTGACTATCCACAGCTAGACATGGCCATGCGACAGTAAAAACATTGGTTTTGACTATCCACAGCTAGACATGGCCATGCTACAGTTAAAACATTGGTATGGACTATCCACAGCTAGACATGGCCATGCTACAGTTAAAACATTGGTATGGACTATCCACAGCCAGACATGGCCATGCGACAGTTAAAACATTGGTTTGGACTATCCACAGCTAGACATGGCCATGCTACAGTTAAAACATTGGTATGGACTATCCACAGCCAGACATGGCCATGCTACAGTAAAAACACTGGTTTTGACTATCCACAGCTAGACATGGCCATGCGACAGTTAAAACATTGGTTTGGACTATCCACAGCTAGACATGGCCATGCGACAGTAAAAACACTGGTTTTGACTATCCACAGCTAGACATGGCCATGCGACAGTTAAAACATTGGTATGGACTATCCACAGCTAGACATGGCCATGCTACAGTTAAAACATTGGTATGGACTATCCACAGCCAGACATGGCCATGCGACAGTTAAAACATTGGTTTGGACTATCCACAGCTAGACATGGCCATGCTACAGTTAAAACATTGGTATGGACTATCCACAGCCAGACATGGCCATGCTACAGTAAAAACACTGGTTTTGACTATCCACAGCTAGACATGGCCATGCGACAGTTAAAACATTGGTTTGGACTATCCACAGCTAGACATGGCCATGCGACAGTAAAAACACTGGTATTGACTATCCACAGCTAGACATGGCCATGCTACAGTTAAAACACTGGTATTGACTATCCACAGCTAGACATGGCCATGCGACAGTAAAAACACTGGTTTTGACTATCCACAGCTAGACATGGCCATGCTACAGTTAAAACACTGGTATTGACTATCCACAGCTAGACATGGCCATGCGACAGTAAAAACACTGGTATTGACTATCCACAGCTAGACATGGCCATGCGACAGTAAAAACATTGGTTTTGACTATCCACAGCTAGACATGGCCATGCTACAGTAAAAACACTGGTATGGACTATCCACAGCTAGACATGGCCATGCTACAGTAAAAACATTGGTATGGACTATCCACAGCCAGACATGGCCATGCTACAGTAAAAACACTGGTTTTGACTATCCACAGCTAGACATGGCCATGCTACAGTAAAAACACTGGTTTTGACTATCCACAGCTAGACATGGCCATGCTACAGTTAAAACATTGGTTTTGACTATCCACAGCTAGACATGGCCATGCGACAGTTAAAACATTGGTTTTGACTATCCATAGCTAGACATGGCCATGCGACAGTAAAAACACTGGTATTGACTATCCACAGCTAGACATGGCCATGCGACAGTAAAAACATTGGTTTTGACTATCCACAGCTAGACATGGCCATGCTACAGTTAAAACATTGGTATGGACTATCCACAGCCAGACATGGCCATGCTACAGTAAAAACACTGGTTTTGACTATCCACAGCTAGACATGGCCATGCTACAGTAAAAACACTGGTTTTGACTATCCACAGCTAGACATGGCCATGCTACAGTAAAAACACTGGTTTTGACTATCCACAGCTAGACATGGCCATGCTACAGTAAAAACACTGGTATGGACTATCCACAGCTAGACATGGCCATGCTACCGTAAAAACATTGGTTTTGACTATCCACAGCTAGACATGGCCATGCTAGTTAAAACATTGGTATGGACTATCCACAGCTAGACATGGCCATGCTACAGTTAAAACATTGGTATGACTATCCACAGCTAGACATGGCCATACTACAGTTAAAACATTGGTTTTGACTATCCACAGCCAGACATGGCCATGCTACAGTTAAAACATTGGTTTGACTATCCACAGCTAGACATGGCCATGCTACATTTAAAACATTGGTTTTGACTATCCACAGCTAGACATGGCCATGCTACAGTTAAAACATTGGTTTTGACTATCCACAGCCAGACATGGCCATGCTACATTTAAAACATTGGTATGGATTATCCACAGCCAGACATGGCCATGCTACAGTTAAAACATTAGTATGGACTATCCACACTAGACATGGCCATGCTACAGTTAAAACATTGGTATTGACTATCCACACTAGACATGGCCATGCTACAGTTAAAACATTGGTATGACTATCCACAGCTAGACATGGCCATGCGACAGTAAAAACATTGGTATTGACTATCCACAGCTAGACATGGCCATGCGACAGTTAAAACATTGGTTTTGACTATCCACAGCTAGACATGGCCATGCGACAGTTAAAACATTGGTTTTGACTATCCACAGCTAGACATGGCCATGCAACAGTAAAAACACTGGTTTTGACTATCCACAGCTAGACATGGCCATGCGACAGTAAAAACACTGGTTTTGACTATCCACAGCTAGACATGGCCATGCGACAGTAAAAACACTGGTTTTGACTATCCACAGCTAGACATGGCCATGCTACAGTAAAAACACTGGTTTTGACTATCCACAGCTAGACATGGCCATGCTACAGTAAAAACACTGGTTTTGACTATCCACAGCTAGACATGGCCATGCTACAGTAAAAACACTGGTTTTGACTATCCACAGCTAGACATGGCCATGCTACAGTAAAAACACTGGTATGGACTATCCACAGCTAGACATGGCCATGCTACCGTAAAAACATTGGTTTTGACTATCCACAGCTAGACATGGCCATGCTACAGTTAAAACATTGGTATGGACTATCCACAGCTAGACATGGCCATCCTACAGTTAAAACATTGGTATGACTATCCACAGCTAGACATGGCCATGATATGGCCATAGACATGGCCATACAGTTAAAACATTGGTATGACTATCCACAGCTAGACATGGCCATACTACAGTTAAAACATTGGTATTGACTATCCACAGCTAGACATGGCCATGCGACAGTTAAAACATTGGTTTTGACTATCCACAGCTAGACATGGCCATACTACAGTTAAAACATTGGTATTGACTATCCACAGCTAGACATGGCCATGCTACATTTAAAACATTGGTTTGACTATCCACAGCTAGACATGGCCATGCGACAGTTAAAACATTGGTATTGACTATCCACAGCTAGACATGGCCATGCTACAGTTAAAACATTGGTATTGACTATCCACAGCTAGACATGGCCATACTACAGTTAAAACATTGGTACTGACTATCCACAGCTAGACATGGCCATGCTACATTTAAAACATTGGTTTGACTATCCACAGCTAGACATGGCCATGCGACAGTTAAAACATTGGTATTGACTATCCACAGCTAGACATGGCCATGCTACATTTAAAACATTGGTTTGACTATCCACAGCTAGACATGGCCATGCGACAGTTAAAACATTGGTATTGACTATCCACAGCTAGACATGGCCATGCTACAGTTAAAACATTGGTATTGACTATCCACAGCTAGACATGGCCATGCTACAGTTAAAACTTTGGTTTTGACTATCCACAGCTAGACATGGCCATACTACAGTTAAAACATTGGTATTGACTATCCACAGCTAGACATGGCCATGCTACATTTAAAACATTGGTTTGACTATCCACAGCTAGACATGGCCATGCGACAGTTAAAACATTGGTTTTGACTATCCACAGCTAGACATGGCCATGCTACAGTTAAAACATTGGTTTTGACTATCCACAGCTAGACATGGCCATGCTACAGTAAAAACACTGGTTTTGACTATCCACAGCTAGACATGGCCATGCTACAGTAAAAACACTGGTTTTGACTATCCACAGCTAGACATGGCCATGCTACAGTAAAAACACTGGTTTTGACTATCCACAGCTAGACATGGCCATGCTACAGTAAAAACACTGGTTTTGACTATCCACAGCTAGACATGGCCATGCTACAGTAAAAACACTGGTATGGACTATCCACAGCTAGACATGGCCATACTACAGTTAAAACATTAGTATGGACTATCCACAGCTAGACATGGCCATGCTACAGTTAAAACATTGGTATTGACTATCCACAGCTAGACATGGCCATGCGACAGTTAAAACATTGGTTTTGACTATCCACAGCTAGACATGGCCATCCTACAGTTAAAACATTGGTATTGACTATCCACAGCTAGACATGGCCATGCTACAGTTAAAACATTGGTATTGACTATCCACAGCTAGACATGGCCATGCTACAGTTAAAACATTGGTATTGACTATCCACAGCTAGACATGGCCATGATACAGTAAAAACGCTACAGTTAAAACACTGGTTTTGACTATCCACAGCTAGACATGGCCATACTACAGTTAAAACATTGGTTTTGACTATCCACAGCTAGACATGGCCATCCTACAGTTAAAACATTGGTATTGACTATCCACAGCTAGACATGGCCATACTACAGTTAAAACATTGGTATTGACTATCCACACTAGACATGGCCATACTACAGTAAAAACATTGGTATGACTATCCACAGCTAGACATGGCCATACTACAGTTAAAACATTGGTATGACTATCCACAGCTAGACATGGCCATACTACAGTTAAAACATTGGTTTTGACTATCCACAGCCAGACATGGCCATACTACAGTTAAAACATTGGTATGACTATCCACAGCTAGACATGGCCATACTACAGTTAAAACATTGGTTTTGACTATCCACAGCCAGACATGGCCATACTACAGTTAAAACATTGGTATGACTATCCACAGCTAGACATGGCCATGCTACAGTTAAAACATTGGTATTGTTTAACAGGACCACTACAGCACATTGATTTATTAATCATCGGCTACTGGATGTCAAACATTTCACTCATAGTTTTCAAAAGAAGCACACTATAATTTTCCATTAGCAGCATGGGATTTTCTTATATGCACTTTCCCACAGACAGGACAGCACATACGTTTTTTTATATACCAGTCATGGAGCACTGGTTGAAATGGGGAAAAACACCTTCACTGAATAATACCAAATAACCTCTGGCAAGCACTCTACAAATGATATGCACAAAGACAGCATACTTGTTGGCAACATAACAATATTTAGTAACAACTGCATTCACCTCAATCTGACACATCCAACAGTCGTCCTCTAAAGATTTTCCAGTTAAAAAAAATAATTTACTATTCAATTCAATTATTTGGTTGTAATTTTCCCAAATTTACAATGCTTGTTTTTGTCTTACACATGCTTAAACAACTGCGTATACTGGTACATAAAAATAATAAGCTTCGTAAATTTGGTCCCTTATGCTTATATTTGAAAGCAAACGTTAAGTAATTACACAGTGGGAAGTCCCTATTATTTAACTTCGAGATAACACCTTTAATACATGACAATAACAAACAATAAGCCTCCTTTTTGTTAAAGCATACCACAACTGGTTTTTCTCCGTAAACCTATTAGGCTAATTGAAAATAACTACAGTGTGGCACCAGCTATTTAACTTTCTTCCCATTAGTTAATAAGTGACCAGGATGTACATTGATCAGTGGTAATCATAGTGGTCCAGCAGCTAATATTTATCTGAGTAACACTGGCTGGAAGGACTCATCTTCTCCACATTTGGGCATCTTGGAATATTTGATATTACTGATTCACTCTAACAATTAAATAATTACTGTTAAAATGATTTGTAACACGCACTATTAACTTAACACTGCTGACAGCAGATACCAAGGACGTGTCTTCACTCGCCATGTCAGTGGGGCAATGAGGATTTGTTATCTCCTCATATATTAATACTCTGCACACCTCCTTCCAGAACACCAGAGAACATGATGCAATTATTGACCAGCATGACACTGCACAACTGGAGACAGATATGTTCAATAACTAGGTCAGTGAGGACAGCCAGTAAACAGAACACAGATAACCCACTCTCCACCTTGGCTAGACAAACATGTGATAGTTAAGAACACTTGGGCTAAAGTTAACCACCACCCGATTCAAACTCAGATATTTTATACACAATAACCTTCCATACAAAAAAAAGTTTTTGTTTAACTGCACAACATTGGATTTCAAACATTTAGTAATTCTGACATGTAGTCATCAGAGGAAACCTGCTACATTTTTCCTAATGTAGCACGGGATCTTTTATATGCACTTTCCCACAGATAAGAAGTCACATACCACAGCCTTTGACCAGTTGTGGTGCACTGGTTGGAACGAGAAAAAACCCCAATCAGTTGAATGGATCCACCGAAATGGTTCGACCTTGCGATGCAAGCACCTCAACCGAGCTCTCAACGAACAGCTAAATCTCACACCCTAACCTTCCATATATAAATTTCCATGATAGTCTATACAGTGAAACCCCTCAACACCGGATCCCCTCTCAACCAGAATCCCCTCAACACCGGACCCCCTCTCAACCAGAATCCCCTCAACACTGGACCCCCTCTCAACCAGAATCCCCTCAACACCGGACCCCCTCTCAACCAGAATCCCCTCAACACCGGACCCCCTCTCAACCAGAAACCCCTCAACACCGGACCCCCTCTCAACCAGAAACCCCTCAACACCAGATGTGTTCCACAGTCCCATGATTTACTCAACTTTTAACACTAAATTGTACCCCTCTAAAATGGAAACTTCTCTAAACTGAACACCGGACAAACAATTTGGTCCCAATATGTCAATTTAGTGTAAATCTTCCCCCTGAAAACCGGACAATCAAACCAATGCCAATCAATGTGGTGCCACTAATTGCTCCTAATATCATTCCAGCCAGATTACATGTTGGGGAACATGTAATATGTGCATGCTCGGGTTCGCTGTTATCAATGTAATCACTGTTACACGATCCTAAGTAAACAAGGTTGGCAACATGCTAATAAACAATTAAAATACCCATCGCCAGCTTTGATATTTAATTAATACATGCATTGTGTTGTAATTTTGGTTAAGATAGGTTTTCGGATTTGGGTTAGGTGTTTTTAATTATTATTAAAACATCCCTATTTCTGGTCTTTATCACTTTCCCAATTTAATGGAGAACAAGTCACGTAAATGCAGACCCCTGAAAACCAGACACCACTCAAAACCGGATATTTTACTAGGTCCCATGGAGGTCCGGTGTTGAGGGGTTTAACTGTACATGTTTTCCATGTGCAAGTCACACACTGTAAGCCATGTTGTGATGAAAGGAAATCTACATATCAGAGGTTTTTACTGTTGGTGTATAAAAAATCAAAAATACACCCAATTCAACATCTGGCTTGTTGAAACGTCAAGAAAATTTGAAATATTGGTCAGCTAATTTGTTATTTGGCTTTTATTGTAAAGGAATATTACATGATACACACCACTTAAGTAATAACTGGTATCTACAACATAAAAGATTTACAATCAATGTAAACATAAATTAATTTTGAAAAATATGGGTGGAATTAACAAATATTTGACATCCAATAGCTGATTAATAAATCAACGTGCTCTAGGTAAGTTGTTAAATAAATCAAACCTTATTGAAAAGATGGAGCACTGCATGGAACAGAATGTATTAATAGAATCTATCACCGTTGTGAGGTATAGATAAGGCAATTCCAACCCGAGAGACAAAATGTGTTTTGTGAGGGCCAAGGTTTACCGAGGCCCTTACAAAAACATTTTGTCCCGAGGGTTGGAATTGCCTTCTCTATACCTCACAACAGTGATTGATTCTTTTTCTTGCCCATTTAATTACAGAAAGAAAGAAATGTTTTAGTTAATGACGCACTCAACACATTTTATTTACGGTTATATGGAAAGAAAGAAAGAAAGAAATGTTTTATTTAACGACGCACTCAACACATTTTATTTACGGTTATATGGCGTCAGACATATGGTTAAGGACCACACAGATTTTGAGAGGAAACCCGCTGTTGCCACTACATGGGCTACTCTTCCAATCAGCAGCAAGGGATCTTTTATTTGCGCTTCCCACAGGCAGGATAGCACAAACCATGGCCTTTGTTGAACCAGTTATGGATCACTGGTCGGTGCAAGTGGATTACACCTACCCATTGAGCCTTGCGGAGCACTCACTCAGGGTTTGGAGTCGGTATCTAGATTAAAAATCCCATGCCTCGACTGGGATCCGAACCCAGTACCTACCAGCCTGTAGACCGATGGCCTGCCACGACACCACCGAGGCCGGTCCATTTAATTACAGTAACAAAACATTAATTTTGTAAGCTACGTACGGCTGGTTTATTGTAGAACGATTCGTAAACATTTCACTTACAAACAATAAAACTCATTTAATCATACGCTGAAAAATATAGTCCAACTTATGCAACGACATAAAAATGCAACAACTTAATAAATATAAAGTTGAAAATATTAATTTGTTTAAATATTTTTAAAACAATGATACAGTGTGAAATGGCAAAGAGAATTTTGTCGTAAAACATGAGTTATGACATCACGTGTATGTAGAAATCGTCTAGCCCTCGGGTCAGACAGATTTATCTAGCCCTAGGGTCAGACAGATTTGTCTAGCACCATACAAAAGCTGGATAACCCTGCCCAGTGGGCAAGAAATATTCTTCTAGTAAGTCCTTGGTGTGTGTCCATGTATATTCCTTTAGCTCATCAAGTTCAAATCACAGGCTTCTATACTGACACCGACCATGACCTCATCAGGCTACATGAACATGCTGACTCCCTCCCCCCTCCCCCTCCCCCTCCCCTAACACACACACACACACACACGCATACACACACACATGACGCAATAGGTCCATTGAGGAAGATTGATCCCTAGCCCCTTCACGCCCTAGGAATACATTTACCTGTCAAATGTTGGAAACAATACAATTTGTCCAATGTTTTGTGACATTGAAGCATAAAAACAATAACATATTAATGACACAGGATGGAATTTTGGTTGGCAATCCACGCACAGTTAAACACTGTTACTTTCACCGGATAAAGGAGATCAATATGCTAGAGTATATGTCATTACCCGGTAACCCATTATTCGCTGTATTAATACTAACAAAGGCACATCATGCATAATCTATATTGATAATGAGCGTACAACTACAGGCATGATATCTATATGATAATTGATATTTACATGTAGGTACAGATAGCCTAGGTGTAAAGGACACTTTTAGTATACATACACATCCAAATAGCAGATGTGAGTGCAATGTACGACCCTGAGATGAGTACATGATATCTATATGATAATTGATATTTACATGTAGGTACAGATAGCCTAGGTGTAAAGGACACTTTTAGTATACATACACATCCAAATAGCAGACTGTGAGTGCAATGTACGACCCTGAGATGAGTACATGATATCTATATGATAATTGATATTTACATGTAGGTACAGATAGCCTAGGTGTAAAGGACACTTTTAGTATACATACACATCCAAATAGCAGACGTGAGTGCAATGTACGACCCTGAGATGAGTACATGATATCTATATGATAATTGATATTTACATGTAGGTACAGATAGCCTAGGTGTAAAGGACACTTTTAGTATACATGCACATCCAAATAGCAGACTTGAGTGCAATGTACGACCCTGAGATGAGTACATGATATCTATATGATAAGTGATATTTACATGTAGGTACAGATAGCCTAGGTGTAAAGGACACTTTTAGTATACATACACATCCAAATAGCAGACGTGAGTGCAATGTACGACCCTGAGATGAGTACATGATATCTATATGATAACTGATATTTACATGTAGGTACAGATAGCCTAGGTGTAAAGGACACTTTTAGTATACATACACATCCAAATAGCAGACGTGAGTGCAATGTACGACCCTGAGATGAGTACATGATATCTATATGATAATTGATATTTACATGTAGGTACAGATAGCCTAGGTGTAAAGGACACTTTTAGTGTACATACACATCCAAATAGCAGACGTGAGTGCAATGTACAACCCTGAGATGAGTACATGATATCTATATGATAATTGATATTTACATGTAGGTACAGATAGCCTAGGTGTAAAGGACACTTTTAGTGTACATACACATCCAAATAGCAGACGTGAGTGCAATGTACAACCCTGAGATGAGTACATGATATCTATATGATAATTGATATTTACATGTAGGTACAGATAGCCTAGGTGTAAAGGACACTTTTAGTGTACATACACATCCAAACAGCAGACGTGAGTGCAATGTACGACCCTGAGATGAGTACATGATATCTATATGATAATTGATATTTACATGTAGGTACAGATAGCCTAGGTGTAAAGGACACTTTTAGTATACATGCACATCCAAATAGCAGACGTGAGTGCAATGTATGACCCTGAGATGAGTACATGACTTAAAGGGAGAGACCCTAGTTTTTAAACACTAAAGCATATTTTTCACCTAGACTCTAGTTTCAACCCGTAAAAATAGACACTGAGTTTGCATAATTTACAAACTTGTAACAAATTTGGATACAACAGAGTGAAACAAGAATTTGTCATGCTGAAATACCCTTAAAAATAGACTAAAATGCGACTCCATAAATGTTACTTCTCAGACGCACTTGCGTTTTTAAAATATCAAAAATGTACTTTTATGGTATTAAAAACACCAAGATGACCAGAAACACCTTGATTGTATGGAAATGGATAATCTAAACAATAAAATATAAGTAATGTTTGATTTCAGTGATCATAAATTTTATAGCTCTAATAGTGAAAAATATGTCGTAGTGTTTAAAAACTAGGGTCTGTTCCTTTACATACCTTGTGGAATTCTAGAACCATAATTAGGAAACCCAAAACATAAATTGTATATTGCAGGTCATCAGAGAGTATGAAGGGGTTAAGTGGGTGGGGAGGGCAAACGGCAGATTATTATGCTCACTGACACTGTCAGAGTAGGCCATGTCCCCCCCCCCATCACCCCCTCCCCCCCATCACACCTATTTTTTTTCACACCACCTTTCATATTTGCCTATCACCCATAACATGACTCATAAACAGTGTGAGTGATCCCTCACCTCTACCTCAATATAAAATCCTGGCCAATGTTTAAATTTCACACAGTGCACACATACAACTTATAATTAATAAAGGGTATAAATCCAGTTCCCAAACAAGTTCCAAAACCTTCGTATGGTACCTATGCAAATGTAATAATTTATATATTATCCACAAACTGTGATTTGTAACAAAAGTTGAGTATAACTAATCTCTTCACAAACGATGTTAAGGGTCCTATGTCAAAGTTGAGACTACAGTATTTCGTTATTTTTGCATTTATTTGTAATAAATAATTACAAATTAATCGATTCCATGCATAAATTTTTCCATAATTAACTCAAGAATAATCATTTAAAAAACGTCTTATACTGGACAACAAGCTTGGGGTTTCCCTAAAAATTTGTGGGAAAATATAGCATAGTCACTCTTTTTTTGTTTGTTAGTTGTCTGCAAAACATTCTGGGTAAAGTTAAGTGTTGAAAGTGTTTCACATGCATTAACTAGTGACGTAACTGTTTTATGCATACACATTCAACGGTTCCCTCCCATTCTGCCTACAACCCACTTTGCCTACAACCCACTTTGCCTACACCCATTTTGCCTACAATTCAGTATACTTACACTCAGTTTGCCTACAGTATGAAAAAATTACATGCCCAGTTAATAATTGGACAGTCTCTATTATTTTGTGTCTCAAACCAACATAAAAACATTGTATTATATAAACAATTAAGATTATAATGAACATAAGTAATGTAATTGGGGCTTAGTAGCGCAAAGGTGATTTCATGCTCTGGTGAGTAGTATTAGTCCATTGATCCAATTTTAATAGTTTAATTGTTTTTGTGTCATGTCATGTCATAGGGTTTTACGTGCACATTCAGAACAAGCTGTTGTAGTGCATGCCTGTCGTGGGCACAAGAGCCGGCTTTGGCTGGCTCCTCCATCCATGACAGGAAATGGGGGGGGGGGGGGGAATGGAGGGACTGCCTACACTGGCAGGTGCAAGGGAGTACCAGCAGCCCGATCAAGTCGGTAGTAGGCGGGTGGTGGTGGTGGTGATGCTATGGAATTTTGAATGGAGCAATTAATGCCAAAGAGAAAGGGTGCGCAATTTTGATTGAGGAAATTTGGCGCAATTTTTGAACGGTCGGTCGAAAGGTAAATGGCATTGTTTTTGTCAGGTCAGGTCAGGTCATAGGGTTTTACGTGCACATTCAGAACAATCTGTTGTAGCGCACGCCTGTCGTGGGCACAAGAGCCAGCCTTGGCCGGCTCCTCCGTCCATGACAGGAAAGGTGGGGGGAGGGGAGAGGAGGGACCGCCTGCACTGGCAGGTGCAAGGGAGCACCAGCAGCCCGATCAAATCGGTAGCAGACGGATGGGGGTGGTGCTATGGAATTTGAATGGAGCAATTAAATGCCAAAGAGAAAAGGGTGCGCAATTTTGATTGAGGGAATTTGGTGCAATTTTGAATGGTCGGTCGAAAGGTAAATGGCCGAGCTAATATAGGTTTTGATATTAGTGAATCGAGAGTAGCTCGTTAATTTTAGACCTCTAACTGTTTTTGTTGTGTAATGTTATTTTTATACATGGAATGTTCCACTTTTAACTGGGGATGTCATCTTTTCACACTGAGTGTAGGCAAACTGGGTTGTAGGCAAACTGAGTGTAGGCAAAGTGGGTTGTAGGCAAAATTATTTTTTTTCTACTAATAAATGGAATTATTTGGTTGTAATATTTCATAAGCATATAACTGAAGGTATAAACTTTATGTTTCAAAGCAAAAATTAATAAATATTTTATTAGGAACCACCATTATTGCAATTTTGACAAAGCACCTTTAATAACACTCAACAAGGTCAGTTACAAATATGCTGAATGATGTCAATTTCAAAAGCCACAATTGTTATACAGACTAGTGACAGCAGTATTTAATGTATTGTTATGGTCCATGCCATAAACATTACATGGGGAAGAATTATAGGATATTAAACGAGCTTCCATTTCGTATCATGTTTATGTCCAGAGTGAAATAATTTTCAATTGTCACAAGCTTTAGCGAAATGATACAAAATGATAGCGAGTTTAATATCCTATTTATTACCCATAATCAATCTTAATTTATATCACTCATGTCGTTTCGTTGACGTTCCTTTAAGATTGCACTGCACCAACTGATGACGTCATTGTGCGACATCAAAAGTGTTACGTCCCACTTGGCATTTAAGTGGGACGTATCACTTTGATATGTACCAAAATATGTTTAACCATATGGGCAATAATGACATTTATGTAACCATGCATTATAATCATGTGGGTAATAAAATATCATATAACAAATATACTGCATCTTTTACGACAGTTATTTACAACTGTTGTAATATTTTGCCACAGCATTTCAGTAAGGGACAGTACAAATTGTGGGTGTACAAATCATACTCTGTTGTTGTTTTTAACTCTCTCCCCCTTCCTAAAAGCATACATCAAAAATATTGATTTTGTAAGGAATGTTTTATCATCTTTTTTCTTTTTTTGTTCAAGAATATGCATACATTATCCCCATCACCCACCTCCCATGATAATGACTATTTGTCTGTTATAAACAAGGATTAAAAACAACTTTTTTCACAACATGTTAATTAATAAGTGGGTTTCTGTTGATACAATGCCATGCAGTAAATATTTCCACACCCACACCTAATAGGAAAATAAAACAGCTGTTGGCTTACATCTCAGTTCATCCTGAACCTGGGCATCCAATAAAACCGACTGAATCCTGTTTCTAAACGTCACACTAACCACATGTTTTGCGAGGTCCCGTCCAGTATGTCAGATACAATCAGTACAATCTGTAATTACTGCATGCTTACACTTACTCTGACTTACATCTTACATATCACATTCAGCACGTCCAGCCTGTCTAAAGAGCCACATACTGCTATTTAATTAACCAACCATCTGTCTCTACTGCCAATCATTCTACTCTTACCATTCTACTCTCACAAAATATTTAATATTCAATAATCTGGCCTGTATATATATCATCTTTAAGAGGCCTCAGGTGGCTGCTTACAGCAGGTTTAACTTCATGTGCTTGTGAATGTGTATCAACTAGGAAACTTGTTTAGCGTAGTGTGAACGTGCAATGTATCCTGACCCATTCTTTATCAGTGACACGCATGCAATCACAGATCCTGAACATTAGGCAGCATGTGCTTAGAGCTATCAGGTTTTCTATAATAACACGTCTTTAAACTGCCAAGGTAGTACTTAGTGAAAAACAAGTGGGGGTGGCAGTACAAAAATAATGGGGGCAGAGTAATGGAGGATCTTCTATAGCCTCTAGGCAGACAAAAATGGGAACTTCTCAACTAAAAACTGCACTTTTTCATAATTCTGTGTGATCTATCTGCTAGTTTGTCTTCTCCACAACCCCCATTAGGTACTGCCCTGAATACGTAAAAATAACCATGCTCATTTTACAACACATCACAGTATGGATGGATGGATGGATGGAAGGATGGATAAAAGAATGGTTAGATGGACGGACGGATGGACAGATGGATGAAAAGATGAATGAATGAATGGATTGATGGATGAAAGGATGGATGGATGATTGAATGGATGGATGGATGGATGGATGGATGGATGGATGGATGGTTGAGGGAGGGAGGGAAGGGGGAGGGACAAATGGATGGATGCATTAAGGATGGATTTTTGGATGGGTGGATAAATGAATGAATGAATAGATAGATGAATGGATGGATGGATGGATGGATGGATGGATGGATTGGATGGATTGGATGGATGGATGGATAAAGGAATGGAGGGGAAGAAGGAAGAATGCATGGATGGATGAATCGAAGGATGGATGCATTGAAGGATGGATTTTTGGATGGGTGGATAAATGAATGAATGATTAGATAGATGAATGGATGGATGGATGGATGGATGGATGGATGGATTGGATGGATTGGATGGATGGATGGATAAAGGAATGGAGGGGAAGAAGGAAGAATGCATGGATGGATGAATCGAAGGATGGATGATTTGAAGGATGGATTTTTGGATGGGTGGATAAATGAATGAATGAATAGATAGATGAATGGATGGATGGATGGATGGATTGGATGGATTGGATGGATTGGATGGATGGATGGATAAAGGAATGGAGGGGAAGAAGGAAGAATGCATGGATGGATGAATCGAAGGATGGATGCATTGAAGGATGGATTTTTGGATGGGTGGATAAATGAATGAATGAATAGATAGATGAATGGATGGATGGATGGATGGATCGATGGATGGATGGATTGGATGGATTGGATGGATTGGATGGATGGATGGATAAAGGAATGGAGGGGAAGAAGGAAGAATGCATGGATGGATGAATCGAAGGATGGATGCATTGAAGGATGGATTTTTGAATGGGTGGATGAATGAATAATTAAATTTCCGTTACATTCATTACAATCTAATTCCATTTTATAATTACTGTTTTGTAATAGGCGTCTGGATTGGTTAAAACACTATCACGTGATCTAAAAAAACAATGTTCATTCTTCCATGAATGCGAAAACTGCACTTTTTCGGTAAACAAATAAAAACTAAATGTTATTACCGTAACTACTTTTTATCAATTACAAAATCCCCGAGGATTCTATCATTTCTAATTTTATCCCAATATCATCTGCACTGGGACTGACAGTGACAATTCAGGCTTTAAACGACTCAGGTTTTGACCTGAGATACATAATGTATATGATAGGCCACAAAAAATGAAGCTTCTATTAGAAGTTATAGCAGAGAATGCTCGACAAAGAGAGACATGAGCGCAGCTCTGTCACATTTGACAAAAACACCAAATCAACAACTTACACACACGAATACACATACACCTTCATGCACAATTACGCGACCTGTTCTTTCCGAGAATAATATCACACAATCACAAACTTCCTCTGAAATCCACACAAACTGTAACACTGAAACCACTTTATCCCTTTCAAGTCAGTGTTCACATTCATTAATTCAACTTTAATTAAAATTTATAAAACCGTATGTAAATCATTATAATGAATCAGAGATTTGACGGTAAAAAAAGAAGTTAACTTTCTAAGGGCATTCCCTTATTTGTATAATGATACAGTTGTAAATCATTGTGGAATACAGTTCGATTGGCTTTTTTAAATATAGTTTTGTATAATGGCAATATTAATGCGCTACGCCATTCATAGTGTGTAAAACGGTTTTGGTGTTTATCATCCAGCCATAGCAACGGGAGTTTGTTCATTTCTTGATGAATAATATAAAAATTACGTTGTCACTTTATATTGGTAATTTGTCTTACTGAGCATTATTGTTTTAACCAAAAAATAATAATGAACTTTTATTGTTATTATTAGTAAGTATGTTTCAAATTTAATTATAAGTATTGTCTGTATGTTCATCTGGGTATGAACAAAAAAAGTAATCCGCAAACTTATGTGAGAACGGTTTTGCTGATTCACAGTTTGGGGATTAATTTTTTTGTTCATACCCCGATGAATGTAAAAGAAATAACAGACAATCCTGAAATGAATGAATGGATGGATGGATGGATGGATGGATGGATGGATGGATGGATGGATGGATGGATGGACGGATGGACGGAGGAATAGAAGGATGGATGCATCAAAGGATGGATTTTTGGACGTGTGGATGAATGAATGGATGGATGAATGAATGGACTGATGACTGGATGGATGGATGGATGGATGGATGGATGGATGGATGGATGGATGGAGGAAGGGATGGATGGACAGAGGAATAGATGGATGGATGCATCAAAGGATGAATTTTTGGATGTGTGGATGAATGAATGAATGGATGGATGGACAGACGGCTGGCTGGCTGGCTGGACAGACGGACGGATGGATGGATGGATGGATGGAGATGCAATTTCTCTGTGACATATTTCCTGTAACAACTTGCCAGTATATATGTAAAAGGGTGGGGTAATGGCAGTAAATTTGTTTCGGAGGACATGTGGAAATTTATATATTATATGGAAAAGGTTCAAGTACATCTCCAAGCAAGAATACATGTACCTATATTTATAATATAATTGAAAAAACATTTTTGTTCTATAAATCAACTTTGGATAATTAAAGAGACAACTTCCTATCCAGCTTGTCTGGGAGTGATATACACAACGTATTACACAGCAGGCTGTTAGGTTATATATACAATATACACGTAACTTGTTTCTCATAGTTTTGTTGTGTTATGTTGTACACAGCCTAAATAGCATTCTTATCACATAGTCTATATGTCAGAATTATCAAACGTTTGACATCCAATATCTAATGATTAACAAACCAAGGTGCTCTAGTGGTGTTATTAAACAAAACAAACTTATCACATAGTCCATCTCTGTGATATCACCTATATGTATTGTTTGTAAAAACTATGGAAACATCCCCAGAGTACAATGTACTTGTACTACGGTACCCTTTGATGTTTTAGGGAAAACATTAGTTTTTCATTGAATTATAGGTGTCAAAAGCAAATGTTGTGAAGAAAAAATATATATATACATGTTTGTCCCTGGGTCACTTAGTCATTATATCGAAATTGCCAGTGTATCGAATTGTTTTGAGTTATCTCCATTGCCAAAATAACATAACAAAAAATACTAATTAATATTAACTGATGACTAAATAGCATTTAAATAATTAATGCATTGCAATTATTATTAAAAACAACAAATACACATACATACATTAAATACTGGGGGTTTTTAAAAATCATTAAATATATTAAGCAAGGCGCATTCACCGTCCGTCTAATCATTGCTTGGTGAAAGACATCTCCGATTGGTATCTGTTTCGTTTACAAAATATCATGAAAATAGAAGATTTTCTTGTTTGAAGTTAATCCTTTAATTGGTTAACTAAAGGCTTAATTGCAAAAGCAATCCATGTCCACAGATTTAGCAGACATCGGTAGCTCGGGCTGCATGTGACACAGTTGGCTCACTACAAGATCAAGGATTCTAAGTGGCTGTGTGTGTACTGCCAACGTGCTAGGTATCTGTGATTATGTAATGTTGTTGTAAAGAGGTGTTTCAGATGTCAGATGCATGTTTGTTCCTAATTTGCTCTGTCGGTGTCTGTAGGTGTGAATTCCGGTGTAATGAGCAGAATAACACTGATGTATGTTTGTTCCTGACAATCTGTGGTCAGATGGTGTGAATGTAGTAGTAACCACGGTCATTGTAACAAGGTCTGACTGTACATATATAATATATTTTAATAGCTTTCTTTAGGTTATATGTCTTTGTTACAGAACATGGAATATTTTGTCCAGTATCATGTTGCGATTTGCTATGCATGTTTCAGAGATCGAAAGAAAGAAATATTTTATTTAACGATGCACTCAACACATTTTATTTACGGTTATATGGCGTCAGACATATGGTTAAGGACCACACAGATTTTGAGAGGAAATCCCGCTGTCGCCACTTCATGGGCTACTCTTTCCGATTAGCAGCAAGGGATCTTTTATTTGCGACAGAATAGCACAAACCATGGCCTTTGTTGAACCAGTTATGGATCACTAGTCGGTACAAGTGGTTTACACCTACCCATTATCCTTGCAGAACACTCACTCAGGGTTTGGAGTCAATATCTGGATTAAAAATCCCATGCCTCGACTGGGATCCGAACCCAGTACCTACTAGCCTGTTGACAATGGTCTAACCACGACGCCACCAAGGCCGGTTGTTTCAGAGATCGCTACACAATTTTTAAACATCAAACAGTAGTTGCTAATCAATTTTCAGTTGACTAAAAATATTGCTAATCAAGATTTTAAAAACAAAATCTTCTCTGCAGTAACAAAACAATGTGCAAAAAGTGCAAAATCTGACCACCCCACCCCACCCCAATTTTTTTTTTATATTAGCATATTTAAAATGGCTTAAAATCGAAAAGAATTTCTATTAAAAAATTTTTTTTTACCTTATTTGTAAGTTTATAAGTTTCTTACACCCTTGGATCTGGGTAAATTTTCAGTGCAGCTACTATAGTATTATATGCCCAGGTTGCTGAGGACATCAGTGGAATGAAAACACAGAATTTATCAATTTGTTCTATCAGCTTGAGCAAGAGAAGTCACAGCTACAAACACCTGTGTATGTATTCCATTTACTACAAGTATGTTGTGAAAAAGTATACTAATATGAATAGTATTGTATAGTTAGATTGTTCAGCTGGTACTGGAGTCGTCAACACCTATTCATCACGTCTAAACAGTAAATACATGTATGGCAATCCCACAATGGTCAAGTAAGGTTGTCTGGTTCATGACCGGTAATCTGTCACATAGACCGACATCAAAACATTGGAGGAAATGAAGTTACAGGGACAATCTATGTAAAAACAACACCCCAGCACATTGCTTAATCATTTCATTTCAACTTATTTTCGTGCTTATATCCAATTAAGGTTCAAGCACACTGTCCTGGGTACATACCTCAGCTATCTGTCCAGGACAGAGGGTTAGTGGTTAGTGGTTAGTGAGAGAGAAGAGGGTGTAGTGGCCTTATGCCTACCCATTGAGTCATTAAAACTCACTCTGGGTCGGAGCTGTGAACTCTGTACCTACCAGCCTTATGTCCGATGGCTTAACCACGACACCATCAAGGCCGGTCCTGCTAAATCAATATCTACCAGTGTCAGATATATCTGGGACAGTTGATCTGCAGAATCAATGAAGAATACCCAGTCACCATGTGCATAAGTTATTCTTTTTTTAATCACAGAAAGGAATCTTTTGTACTACACGGCTCAAACTGTACTATATATGAGTACTAAATGCTAAGTACTTACCCACAGATAGGACAGCATATCAACTCGTTATTTAAAAACACTGTCACAAAAGAAAACTATTAACACCAAATTATCTTTTTTTCTAAAAACAAGCAGTCTTTTATAAAGACGTTTCCACAAAAAAGGTAACACTTACCATGGCTTTTCATAAAGCAGTGAGTACAGACTGGAATAAGAAACAATCAAATGCGTCCACTAAGAGACACTGATCCTCTGACTTGGCGCACTCTTTTCACACGTATACCGGGTAGGTAGGACTAAGACGTATTACACAATGAAGACACTGCCCAACATCTGCATTACTCTCTCACTGAAACATAATTCAACCAACACTACTGGATTTTCTCTGCATATGTTGTTTGGGGGGTTTCCCTTTGGTGATAAAAAACAATTCACGGTCTATTCAATTCAATTAACAAATTTACCAAGCCTGGCTGTTTTTTACTTTATGAACAAAATGAAGACATTTAAGTGTAAAACAGGGCTCGAAATTGTCAGGGGACAGGCAGCTAATCCCACTCAACATACCAAACACATGGATGCTTTCTGATGATCAACTTCACAAGCCACTTTTGCCTTCCATTTTATTTTTTATAGTATTCCAGACACATCTAGAATTCTTAATTTTATGTTCTTAGTTACTTATCCCAAGATGCATAAATAATTCAAGGGATATTTCTCTGAATATTTTCTTATAGAAATGTCAAATCATATACATTAAGCATGCAGACAAAATGATGTATTTGTTAGCAACTGTAATTGAAAGAGAATATTGTTCAAATGAAGAAAAAATGGAATAAAATGTGACTGAAGCAACAACACAGGACTGAATCTATGTTGTTGCATTCATCTCACAATAACAGCATCAAATGTTTTTTGTTGTTTTGTTGGAGGCTTTTGGGTGGTGTCTTTCTTGAATATGCCAAGATTAGCACGGCTCGAAACGGCCTGTGGCCAGGTCGCCAATTGCAACCAATGTCCTATTTGGGCGACTTAAATTTTTTTTTAATAATAATGGTGTTAGTTGGCCAAATATTATTATTTGGTCGATTTTCTTTAAAACATATGAGTCACTATTAATATTTGTATTGCATATATTTATTCCATATATAACAATTAGCATACCTTACGGTTACCATAATTTAACTTCATATTCATATTTCATAAATTATAGTAAAACAATTAGGTTATAATGCTTTCATCAAACACAATTAAATGCATTAATTAGTCATGTTCAAAAAGTTCAAACAATTATTCAAAACATTACATTCAAGTTTAAAAAGATGGAAGAAAAAAGTACCATTTGTTAAATATAACATTAAAATTACTGTTAAATATATGCTATATTTATTGTGGACAAAGCCAAATGGATGGTGCAAGTAAGTAACCTTAACATTAAGTTTAATGTTATGAGTGAACTTAAAAAGACTGAACTAAAGGTATGGTGCGTCAAATTTAGAAAAAGTGTGTATTCAAATCAATGGACTTACTTGTAGACCATTTATTTGTTAAAAAAGAGTTAACATCTATTACATAATGCACTCTCTAGCCAAGACCAGAAACTACTGAACAGAGCCAGACACTGACTCAGCTAAAATCACAGTCTGATACACATCTACATATCGGACTACAAAGGCTGACATAGACACTGACTTATCATACAATTAGAGCTGGGCGGTATTGAAATTTGAGGTTCAGTATTGATATTGGTATTTTGGTGGTGATTTACCTCGGTATTGGCATGGCATTCAGTATTGACACAATACCAATACCAAGTGGCTTTTTCAGTATATTCAGCTTCAGGGTTTCTGCTAGAGAGTAAAATGGGTATTGTGCCATACCCAAATTTTTTTATTTTTATGTTAACATTTTTTATTTTTTTATTTTTATTTTTTTTACGTTAACATTTTAACATAATTAATGACTCTTTATCATTACTGTACAATTTTCTTAACCCTAACCTAAAACTTAACCCATTTTCTTTCTGAGGGAGGCCTCCCATACCCCCTGTTGTCTGTGGTTGCATTCTATTTCATAGCGCCATATCCAAGCTTAAATGCATGCCTGAGTTAAAAGAACATACCCTAGTTTTTAAACACTTATGGTCCATTCACACCGAAACTGCAAAAATTTGCGTTTTTCCGCATGGTTGCCACTAAACTAATTGCTCACTACGTCCTTGCATTTAACTGTTCATACCAAAACCGCAAAGTAAATTCTCTGAACGGAAAAACATCATGTTTTCCGCTGGATTCGCTCGTCGACTGATTGGAGCGCGGTTTCTGCGCGACGTTCTTGGCCACTATGAACTGGTTTGGGAGAAATTCAAATAGAAATATGAATATAGATGTGAAAAAGTGCTATATAATCTAATACTTTACAAGTCAATAGACGAATACAAAAGAAATGATGTTAAAAAACAAATTTGGGAGTGAAACATTAATTTTATGTGTTTCATGGAATGTGCCAGTTAATATATATACTTATTTTAACTACATTCACCACAGATAAAATGTTATGTGTGTACTTTTTCCACCTATGTAATAAATAAATAAATAATATATTGGAAAAACATATAAATCAGTCCCAAGTGGAAGTTTTTCTTATAAAAAAAAGGTATGTAGGCCTACAGCAAGAGACAAAATAATCAAGTGGAAATCATGACCAGTCCAAATGCTGATTTTTTAAATACCGTTTATTAAAATATTTCTCAATGGGTGCCATGGCAATGGCCATTTGGTGCAAAAAATGTGTTTTATGGTGACAAAACGTTAAAAATTAATATCTCAGGATTCATATGACATATTCCTGAAGGTGCTTTCAATGGCAAACCCATTCTGAGATACCCAGGCAGTTTGTTTTAGTTACCTTTGTGAACAATATATTTAGGCAGAATAGTTAATTTGTGTGGTAAAAACATCAGTTTCGAAATTCTGTTTTTTTAGGAAAATGGTAGAAAGAGTGATTTTAAGATTTTCTTGCTACAAGATACCTAAGAGTTTGCCCAAAAGCTGTGACAGTTGAGTATATTACTAGTAATCCAAATACAAAGTGATTTTCATTCATTAATATTCCTAAAAATAAAGTTTAATCATCGGCTATTGGATGTCAAACATTTGGTAATGATATTCCTAAGGTCCCATTAAAATAGTGAGCCCTGTCTCTCAAAAGGGGACTAACGTGAATGTTTGGGTATGAGCCCGTGGCCTACAGGCTGAAAGCAAATAATTACTTTAATATGGGGGGTGGGGATGTAGCCCAGGTAAAGCGTTCGCTTGATGCGCGGTTGGTCTGGGATCAATCCCCATCGGTGGACCCATTGGGCTATTTCTCATTCCAGCCAGTGCTCCACAACTGGTATAACAAAGGCTGTGGTATGTACTATCCTGTCTGTGGGATAGTGCATATAAAAGATCCCTTGCTGCTAATCGAAAAGAGTAGCCCATGAAGTGGTGACAGCAGGTTTCCTCTCTCAATAGCTGTGTGGTCCTTAACCATATGTCTGACACCATATAACCGTAAATAAATGTGTTGAGTGCATCGTTAAATAAAACATGTCTTTTTTAATATGGGGCGGTGGAGGGGATTGAACGCCCTCAGATCCCTCTGTATACCTTTGTTCACATTTCTTCTCTTCCGCTAGACAAAAAAATCCATGTATACACGCCAAACTTTCACAATTCAATATGATCACGTAACTTTATTTTGCTTCGCCGCGCGATTTCCATGAGAACATTCTGCGACAGTGTGAACCCGTAGCGGTGCGGAAACTGTCACGGTATACACGCGGTTACCGTGTGAACGGACCATAAGGCATATTTTTTACTATTATAGCCGTTTTTAATAACTGAAATCATACTTTACTTAGATTTTATGGTTTAGATGATCAATTTCCATACATTCGAAGTCACCCTGGTGTATTTAATATCATAAAATGCATTTTTTCTCTCATATTTTAAAAAACGCATGTGTGTCTGAGAAGTAAGAGTTATGGAGTCGAGTTTTAATCTATTTTTAGAGCGTATTTCACTATTTCAATGTCACAGACACATGTTTCACTCAATTTAACTTTATCCAAATGTGTAACATTCTCTTTGAGAATGGCCAATGCAGCACAAATTAAAATTTTGAATAAAAGTCAGTATCTATCTGTGATATTTGTACTTTTTCACAGTTCTTTACAGTTTTTATTTAAATCTTGAATTTTTATATTGATGTTGATCATCGCTTTATTTGTTTGCATTACCGTAGTTTGACACCCAATAGCCGATATGTTTTTCGTGCTGGGGTGTCGTTAAACATTCATTCCAAATGTGTTACAGGTTTGTAGATCAACTAAACTTAGAGTTAATTTTCACGGGTTGAAACAGGGTCTGTACCTTTAAGGCTCACTCGCTAATTTCATCTAAATAACATTTAAATTCCATACACAAGGCTCTCGTCTGATTTATACCCAACCTATTTCACATTTGTCACATATATTGTTAGTGCTTTACTAAATGACGAGAAACAATTTTTCAATACCGAAATTTTGGTATACTGAAATTTGCTTGGTATGGTAAATCGATATTGACATGATACCAATACCTTAAGGGATACCACCCAGCTCTACATACAATCCTTTTGGCTTCATACATGTATATATGAAGTCTTTTTCATGTTTGGGGTGTCATTAAATATTTGTTTATCCATAAATATAACATCCAATGGTAATCTTTTAATATATTTCAAAAATGGTACTCTTTTTAAAATATCTTTCTAAACTTAAAACTTTAATATTTTGTTTAAAATTATGAAAAATAAAAACATACATATATTACAGAACTTTCTATTTTGACAGTGGTGAAGGTGTTCATGGTTGGTGTTTTGAGGGGGTTTTTTTTGTTGCTTTGTTGTTGTTTTTAACATGTCGAAATATAGTAATAATATAACTGGTTTTAAATTTGAATGACATCTGCTACTAAAATTTGTTTATAAGTATGAAAATTATTAATGTATATCACTGTTTTTTAAGAAAATATTGCAATATAAAAATTGTATACTGGGGTCTCACAGTATCGCGGTACTTAATGATAGTGCAGAAATAAAATGATATACTTACATACATCAAGGTAAATATACTTTTGTTGGATTTTACCTCATATTTCCATGTTCATCATATCATATATTTGCATATAAATCCTGTTTGTAAATAAATATTACTGGCAGAAGTGTGCCCTTATACCGTTGCAGAGTTTTTCGACGTGCTTCTCTCATGTTATCGCGGCAACTTGAAAACATGGTATACAATTCACCTGAATGGTTAAATATGTGGTTTTTATTCACACATTTACAGTAAAATTGAAGCGACCAAATTTTGAACACAAAAAAAATCCTAAAATTCGGTTGAAACCTTTCGTTTGTTCAATTCAGCTACATGTCTACAGTTTCACTAAGAAAACCAGTTTAGTTCTGTGTAAAACAGAGACCGCATTTAAAAACTTGTCTGTGCCTTATCACTTGAACATATGATCAAAATTTCGGGGCTGACATGTGTCCACTTAAGACAATAAGTTATATTCTGTCCATTTTACGAAAGTACAACAGCCTCTCACATATTCTGATTGTCGAAATAAAGTGTAATGACATTTTCAGGTTTTTAAAAATATATTTTGGACTCTTAAATTTCCCGATATATTTCTACTTCGCCTTTGGTTGCATTCTCAAAATGGTAAACACGTCACAATACGTAGCCTCATTTTGATTGTCAACGACCAGACAATAGTCTTGTAAGTTGTATTACAAGCAATAACGTTTTAAATTTGCATTGCGGGTACTGCAGATTTTTTTAAGCATACAGGTGTCAGAAAAATCACACTATTACTAATAATACTAGTATTAGTAATTCTGTGAGGAATCAGTAAAACATTTATAATTTTTAAAACAATTTGAAATTATTTAAAATTTCTTCACAGAGATGACAGAGTACCATCTGTCAACGTGTTTATATAATTAAATTTGCTATCAGGCGGATTTGCACGTAAAAAAATACAAATACTGTGATACCATGGAACCTGCAATACCATGAGAAAGGAGTATACTGTATACTATTTACAACAGATACTGAGATAGATACGAAGTGAAAGTACATGGATGATGGAGGATATTTCATGGGGTTTTTTTTGTTTTTTTAATACGATGTTTGTCAACGAGTGATGTGTGAAAATCATATTTTCACGAATTGCACAGTAAGATATGTTGTATTTATGGTGTGCGATGCCAAAACAACAGTGCTGTCAGTGTCTGTCATCGACCTTCAATCCAAAAAACAAAGTTCTTTAAAATTAAATTGAAATTTAGTCTTCCGTCATCTTATAAAACGTTAAAATTTCAGATTATATTCATATTGTTAATAAATACATTTTTAAAAAGACGCACATATGCTTCTACCTTTCAGTTACTGTAAGTGGTAAACATTTACGTCAATTATTGGAAAGGGAACTCCTCTTCTTGTTTTGGGCTTAGTTGACGTTATACAGGTCATATACTTATTAAACGAGAATGCGAAATATTGTATAAAAACTAGTGTATTTGTTAAAAAAAAAAAAATAGACTGGTTTGATGTTGAACATCACTTTAAATACCACAAATTACGGCAATTTTATTTCGTTCTCTAAAACACTAGTAGATGCAAACTAATACAGTTCCGTAACCAATTTACGGGGACAAAGGTTTGAAGGTGTTTTTCATATTTTCAAAGCCTTTTGACCAAAGATAGCGGGAGTGACCCTCTCAAAAGTGTGGGCTAACTCCACCAAGTGACGAAATCCAAGATGGCCACAAAAAGTATAAAAACACGAATTAATATTTTAATGTAAATGACAGCGAATTACTAGTAGTTGAATCCCAATGTCAGCATAAAAATATATTAAATGTTATACATCTATTTCCAACTTAGAATGTCTGGTATAACTGATATTGTTATCATTGATGCTAGATATATGGAGGTTGTTATTTCCACATGTTGCACGCAATGTAGATGATGATCCTGAGATAATGAGGAAACGGTTAAAACAAACTTTTATTCTAAGGATGGTGATATACTTCTGCATATATTCACTGGATCTGATGCAAAGTCTTTGAGAGTGTAATAAGACCTGGGGATGTTCGCAGGTTTTGAAAACAGACTCAAGTATATAGTATATTATAATAGCTGAAACCTGGATTTGGAAAAGTAAGAAAAAGAGAAGCAACATTTGGTATTCAACTGAACCAGGACACTCATAACATCAAGTTTTAACTGACAAGCCATCAAGTGTACTTTCTGCTCAGTTGTGTCATATTAGATATCCCACTTTCCTTACAAGTTTGATCATGGCTGGTGCCTCAGTGTAGAAAACTAAAAATATAAAAAGCCCCCGCTTCCCTAGAGTTAAAGGTACTTGGACCTGAAATTAATTTGAGCATTATTTCTGTAAAATACTTTCAGTTCCACTCTTGAAATATTCAGTGCACATCCATGTATTCATTCAGACATGTCTGTTTACGGAAGCTGCATTGGCGTAAGCGGTAGAGTGACAGTCCTGGGCCCGTGCTTATTAAACTTTTAGAGTCCAGACTCGATCTCTAATGACGTCACACGCATACAATTTGAATGGCGTTGTCATGATATTGGTGTCTCGGACTCTATTAGTCTAGAGTCTAGACTCTAAAAGTTTTATAAGCACCCGGCCTGTAGGTGAAGTTGGTCACCATGATCAGTTCTCCTCTGTAGACAAAGTACTAGGCAGCGAATCATGGCTGTATACCTTTGCGACTTTATCATACCTTCGTTTGGAATCAATTTTGTGCAGAGATAGTATATTGAATAAGCTAATGGCAGATTAATAATCGTTATTAATGTTACAGCTTCAATAACACAATTCTAAAAAACAATTATTGCTTCAATGAATTGCTGGTGAATATATTAAATGGGCTATCCCGAGTTTCGTTGTAACCATTGTAATATATTTCTTAATTTAAAAAAACTACAATTTTTTTTTTTTTTACCAGCTGAAGTTACATCTTAAATACAGTTAGTGTTCATAATATCAGTTTCTGTACGTCGAATATGTTTCTGGTTATCCTAATGTTTATAGTAGGTCACTTTTCATTTTACTTCCTAATTTATTTATTTATTTATTTATTTTGTATTTTCGAAATTATTAGAGGCAAAATATCATCCGGGCTACCTACAAACATTAGGATAGCAAGAAACACATTGTATACTAATGTACAGACACTGATATGTCAAACAAGAACAATTATATTTAAAATGTAATTTTATTTGTTAAAAATACTGTTAGTCGAAAACATGTTGTAACGTGTAATGGCAGCAGTCTCTTTAATGCAAATTATTGAAATCTTTGACCCTCAAATTTGGAAAACACGTGTTTTGATCATTTTGGTGGCCATCCTGGATTTCGCCACCTGACACAGTCACACACACACACACACACACACACACACACACACACACACACGCACGCTCCCCCGCTAATTTTTATCCCCTTAAATTTCAAAAACATTATTATTATTTATTTATTTTTGATGATGATTCATTTTATATAAAAAGACAAAGACGCATTCTCTGGAATTCGTTGTTGCAAAGATTTCAGGAAACTGGTTTTAAATGGTAAAAGTGTTCTAAGTGAAGTACACAATATAGAAATATTTTTTCATGTACCATATATCAGGGCCGTAGCTAGGATTTTTTCTTTGGAAGGGAAAATGAGTAGTTAATAGTCTAAAAGTCCTTAAACGGCCCTGTATATAAGTATAAATATATTAAGTACTGTCGTGCGATGTAAGTTGTATAACTTGCGCCTAATCCATTTGATGTTGTGGGGTTGTTGTTTTTTGTTTGCTGTTGGATTTTGTTTTAAAGAAAAATATACGTTTCAATCAAACCAATCACCATCTTGTAAAAATAAATTATAGATAGATCATAGTGTAGAATATTTAAGTAAGGGAGTTGAACTCTGGTGAACCAATTTTTGGCTCTTTATTTCAAACAAGAACAATGAGGAAGGTACGTCTAGCCCAATTGAATACGGTGTCTGGCATGGTCACTGGTTTGATTTGGAACATGCTTTTAGACTGGTATGCATATTAAACAATATTTAATGCACATTATTGCTTAATATCAATTTATTTATTGAATTAATAAAAGGTTTACATGAAACGGCTATTAAATATAACGAGCACAGCCATTTTGCTCCATTACATTAAACATTAAAAAAATAAAATAAAATAAAACGTAGCTTCCTGCAAAGAATGTTTACACTGAAACAGCGTCTGACGTCACAGTCATTAAATGTTTGTCGCGTCACACCTAAACTTGTGTTATTTTCATCGAAAAACAAAATAATTAAAAAATATAACTTCAAAGAGGTTACTTAGTTCGATAAAGATGTGCTCGCCTGTTACACCGGTAAGCCTTTATTGAAACTTCGTCAAATAACCACGATATCAAAACGTAGTAATTTGACCATATTCTATATTTATCAACCGAGAGGGCTTATTACTGTAAATAATTTTGCAATCCGTTAAGCAGACTGTCTCATCTAAAATCATAGAACTGACCAATCACATATTTCCAAAGAAAAGGAAATTATCTCTATCATCTCATTTGATACACTTGGCGATCGTGATGGATGCCCCCAATTAGCAGGAATAATTCTAAAATTTCGCGTTTTTTCATTTGTTAAACTGTCAGTATGTGTTGGTGGTCCAGCACATAAAGCTCATATTTGACCTGATTGTCCCTTTAAGAGACAACATGTTGCTGCGCAGTTACTTTCTCTTTGCGGTGTTTAAAACGCACCGGCTTAGACGGAACAAACGTATTCTACCAGTGTACTTGCTTCCCCCATACCTACTTTCCCCCCTTGTTTCGTCTGCAATGTTTATTCATATGCTTGTTGTTTTCATCGTAAATTACGCAATTTATTGGCAATGCAAATTTTAAAAATTTCTAATAATGCGAACTATGATATCATGTGGTTCTTGTACAGTTGTTGAGTTAAACTAAATTAAACGTTACCGGAAGCTTACGCAAGTTGACCCTCGCGGCTTTCGGTTGTGATTCTTCATTCTTCAATTTCTTGTCAATAGGCTACTGGCGTTACGAATACGTAATCTCAATCTAAAATGCTGCTGTCGACGCTGATGCATAAATATGTAAGGTAATTGAATTTTAAAATTATGCGTAGAAAACAGCAGATCGCTCGTCTGAGCTGGGATCCAAGTCCAAATTGAAGTCTGTGCCCCACGACTGGCATATCAAAGGCCGTGATATGTACGGCCCTGTCTAATGGAAAGGTGCATATAAAAGATCCCTTGCAGATAACGTTAGAATAATTATCAGAATTAACAAATATTTGATATCCAATGATTGGAAGGAAGGAAATGTTTTATTTAACGATGTACTCAACACATTTTATTTACACTTATATGGCGTCAGACATATGGTTAGGGATCACACAGATATAGAGAGACAAAACTCACTGTTGCCACGTCAAAGGCTACTCTTTTCGATTAGCAGCAAGGGATCTTTTATATGCACCATCCCACAGACAGGATAGTACATACCATGGCCTTTGTTACACCAGTTGTGGAGCACTGGCTGGAACGAGAAATAGCCCAATGGGTCCACCGACGGGGATTGATCGTAGACTGACCGCGCATCAAGCGAACACTTTACCACTGGGCTATGTCCCACCCCTCCAATGATTGGATAAATAAGTGTCTTAGTGGTGCATGGGGCACATTAAGTCAATACTTTTCTTAACTTGCACAGCGAGTTGCTTCCCTCTACTTAGCAAATTTAAAATGGCGGGTTTATTTGTTAAAGGAATGCTAAAGCAAGGCTTTTGGACTGGGGTGCATATTCAACGATACATAATGCACATTATTGCTTAATATCAACAAGTATAATCGTATAGTTAATTAATAAAATGGTTAAATGTGACGGCTATTATATATAACGGGCGCAGCCATTTTGTACCATCCCATTGAATACGCCCTCTAACGAACTGGTGGTTACGTAATACCTAACGTGTCGCATCAGGAATTAGTCTTTGAACTGAAGAAACAAAACATACCTGATTTTTGCGGATGCATCGCATTGTTCTGTAATAATATCTATCCCTTTCATTTCAACTTATTTTTGTGCTTATATCCAATTAAGGTTCAAGCACGCTGTCCTGGGCACACACCTCATCTATCTGGGCTGTTTGTCCAGAACAGTTGGTTAGTAGTTAGTGAGAGAGAAGAGTGTGTAGTGGCCTTACACCTACCCATTAAAGGAGAGGACAATTAAGGCATTTGGCCTGGTATGCATATTCAACGATATATAATGCACATTATTGCTTAATATCAATACGTATAATCGTATAGTTAATTAATAAAACAGTTAAATGTGACAGCTATTATATATAACGGGCGCAGCCATTTTGTACCTTCTCAGTGAGTACGCCCTCTGGCGAGCTGGTGGTTATGTAATACTTAAACGCGTAACGTCAGGAATGAGCCTTAGAACTAGAGAAACACAATCTACCTGTTTTTTGCGGGATGGTAAATAGTCATGCATTGCAATGTTCTGTAATAATACACATCCCAGTAAGCCAGCAATAAGTATATCATTATATACATATATTATTTTTCAATACAAAATAAAATACCATTGTCAAAGTGGCTACACAACAAGTCGAAACAATTAACAATGTTTTGCCCATGCATTAACATAAGTACTGAAATTATACACAGAGTGTTTTCTTAGTTAATTGGTCTATGCTGTTAGTCGCTTCTACCTGTGATTCCTAATTGGCAGGTGTGTATTTGATTGGTAACCAGACGAGCCAATTAATTGACGGTGTCTAGACACAAAAATACATACCGGTATTGCGGAATATTACCTGTCGCCCCTAAAATTGTAATGGACATGGTTTATTACTGTAAATAGTTCTGTAAAACTATTGATTAAGTAGACTATTCCATCTAAAACCACAGAACTGACCAATTACGTAGTCCCAAAGAAAAGAAAATTATCACTTGGGTATCGTGGGTTGTCGTTTTTGCTCCAACATAGCCTATCAATAGGCCTAATAGTGTACATTTTTCCTTTAGATTATTTAACAGAGAAAAATACTATAACCCCATTTTGTTCTGTTAATGCAACTTGAAATATATTTAGTTAAATAGTTTATTATATTATTATGTCATTTATGCTGTTTTACAAGTCCGGTTGATCAAAGAAAATGGCTGTCCCCAGTTAGCAGGAATAATCATGTTTTTTTTATTAACTCTAAAATTATGCATTTTTTCATTTGCTAAAGTGTCAGTATGTGTTGGTGGTCCAGGTATGCATCTTTCCAACACATAATGCTCTTGTTTGGGTTGACCCTACCTTTAAGAACTCGCTCTGGGTTGGAGCTGGTACCGGGCTGCGAACCTGTACCTACCAGCCTGTAGTCCGATGGCTTAACCACTCCGCCACCGAGGCCGGTATATCTATCCCAGTAACACAGCAACCTGTATATGTCGTTTATTTTTAAATACAAAATAAACCACCATTGTCAAAGTGTTGAAATAACTGTTATATATTTTATATATAAATTAACCCACGTACTGAAATAATAGTCGGAGTGGTGTGGGTTTTTTGCTTAATTGGTCTTTTCTTTCCGTGGCCTGTATCTGTGGTTCTTGATTGGCAGGTGTATATTTAGACGGTCCCTAGACACTGTGTCTAGACACTAAAAAGACGTGCCACTTTTATTAAGATCATAACGTATTGTGTGATAACCTCAAATCGTAATGGACTTTACCAGTTTTATTACTGTAAGTAATTCTGTAAGACCCTTGATTAAGTAGACTTTCCCATCTAAAATCACAAACCTGACCAATTACGTAGTCCCAGAGAAAAGAAAATTATCACTTGAGTATCGTGAGTGGTCGTTTTTGCTCGAACGTATCCTACCAATAGGCCTAATAATATGCATTTTTTCTTTGGATTTTTTAAAAGAAAAAATACTATAACTCCATTTCGTTATATTGATGCAAATTGAAATATATTTAGTTAAATAGTTTATTATACTATCAAGTCATTTATGTTGTTTTACAAGTCAGGTTGATGAAAGCAAAGCGCCTTGTCGTAAATTAGAGCATTAAAAATTTTGTTTACACTGTGCATAATAGAGAAGTTGGACCTGAGCTGACGTCACTTCGCCCCAAGCTATACCACCGGACATCACAAAAACGAAACAAAATGGCTGCCCCCAGTTAGCAGCCCTGAATAATCACGTTTTTTTATTAATTCTAAAATTACGCGTTTTTCATTTGTTAAAGTGTCAGTATGTGTTGGTGGTCCGGGTATGCATCTTTCCAACACATAAGGCTCTTGTTGGAGTTTAGTCTACCTTTAAGGTTATCATTAATTTTGTTAATAATGATGCAAATACTTCTATCAGGATTTTGTGAGTACGGTAGGTTATACATTTTTAGTTTGTGTGTCCATTTGTTGCACTATTTCGGTTGAGAATTGATTGAAGCATGGTGCCACAAGTTTTGAATACAGGTTACCATTATATATAGGGTATGTAACAAGATCCTGACGTAGAAAGAACCACACTTTCTACGTCCCTCCGGACTGGTGTTTTAGTGGCATAGTAAAACAAGACGGTCTTTTAACGTCCGCAGAATCACATCCTACCAACCCTAGTCCTTCCCACAGGGAACTCCTTTTTTTCATACTATGGAATTTACTAAAAGCTATTTATTTTTTAGACGTTTTCTTAATGGCAAACCAGACTGAAATTATTTACAAAAAACATTTTTGTAGGAGGGTGGGATGGACTTTAGCTCTAATCATGTTAAAGATTTATCAACTCGTCCCGGTGATTGGTCATTTGACCACTTTACTGTTTGTACTTATATCACAAGTACTTACAAAATATTAAAGATAACAATTTACAAAATTATTACACATCATTCAAATCAGCTGATGCATGAAATTTGTCTTGTTCACACATTGATTCGTTAAACATGGTTGTTGGTCAACTCACCTCATTTGTCAACTCGTCCCAGTTCAAAAGTTATTCCGAGATTAACAAAAAAAAAATGTTTCCGCAAGTCTTTTTAATGTACATCGTATAATTTTATATAACATAAAGATAGCTAAAGATGAATATGATCCATGGTAACTAGGAGATAACCATATGGAGTTTTTAGATTTGTGGGTGTTATTGTCTATTTGATCCGACAAATGTCATTTTTGACCGAAGGCGTTATCTTGAGGTTAAAAATGTAACATTTGCAGGCATCAAACAGACAATAACATCCACAAATCTAAAACATCCATATGGTTATGTCCATTGTAATTTAAACTGAATCGTTTTTCTGTGGAACTAATTGGTGATTTGGTATTTCTTGAAAAACATACCTGGCTATTGTAGATCCTTGAACCGTCAATTTGGCGTGTTCCAATTGCTAATGACATCACTTTCTAATGACATCATTAGCTTTCCAGGTGTTACTTTCATTTGATCCCAGAAAAAGAATGTAATTAACCAATCACAATACAGAATACACTTGCCATCAGTTCAGGGTTGAAAATTAACATTGAAACCTTGGTCGCCAGCAGGGCCAGTTGAAGAAAAATCTTACTGGCCCTTCTCAAATTCAAGTAGACCTCTAATTATGACATTGGCATTTAACTGCACAGCCAAAATAAAAAATAAAATGTTAGTTAAATAATAACCACATGTGCACCATATATAGTCTGTTTGCATCAAAAGGAAACCGATGAATTTGCATGTAACTTCATAATGAATAGTCAAAATTTATATAAAACATGTTATTAAGTTTTAAACCCATACCGACTCGAATAAAATTTTTTATGAAAAAGAAATCCAGGATAATTATTGAATCTCATTTTTAATATAGGGGTGAAGACAAACTGTTAGAACAGCCAAGGTGACTTGTGTTGTCTCTGAAGTAAAATATAATGCAGTACAAAACGTAGAACTGCACGTGGTTTAGTAAACTAGACTGGGAATGGCAGTCCTCTTTGTGGTGATGAGGGATGAAATAAATTTTGTGGTGATGCAAGATGTATGCAATTTCCAGTAACGGATCTCCTCGGGAGTAGTGGTTCTATAGACATGGCACTAGCTAGGGATCCATGGAATTGTCCACAGTTTTGCCAAATACTCATTCGACTACATTATGCAGATATACGACCCTGATCATCATGCATTACGGTTTTGTTGTTCAGATTGCCTTGGATGTTCCAACAATTGCCTTAAAACCTGTATTAGAAAAGAAGATTTAACCAATGCAGTTTGATGGTAATTTGTAAATATATACAGTATATTTTTAATTTACACTCAAAAAAGAAGAAAAAAAAGTAATTTAAGATGATTTGTGTTTAAACCTTAATAAATATGTTTTGTATGAATTTTATGTTTATTCAGTATGAAGTTACATGCCATGTCATCGATCGGTTTCCTTTTGACGCAAACGGACATTAGCCTAAAAATTAATATTTTCAGCCTTAGAAAAATGTAATGTGTGTCTACACACACATGTGTATGTTTAATTTGGATATTGTAAATGTTACAGTAGTAGGCTGTTAATAAAATAAATATCAAAAGAAAAATAAATCTGTGTAACATCCCCACTGTCAAAATATAGAGCATGTTCTATGTTTTCTGCTGCCAGATCTGTAGTTCGCGCCAACACAGACGTACGTGGTATGTTTTGTCACATTCGATTCGGTTTCAGTGTCTTTCTTTTTTAACTTGTACCATATTCGCCAGACCCTAAATTCGATGGTCGCCCAACGGATTACCTTTGTAAAATTCTTAGTCGCCCTTAGCTAATAAAGGTCGCCACGGGCGACCAGGCGACTACTTATTTTCAACCCTGTCAGTTTACAATGTACATTTAATATTAATATTAAGTTATTAAAAGAAAACACGTTATGTAGCCTACTTTTATATTAAGTGGGGGCGGCAACCCACTGTTGGGGGCATTGGGAGGGGGGACCTACCCACTCTACCTATGTATGATTTTATCAAATTTAATACAATAAAAAAAAACCCACGATTATGCCACTGCTATAAAGGTATGGGTTTATGATGGGGGAGATATTGGCCTGAGTGATGATGTGGTCATGCCATCAAACTTTAGGCTGTTACAGGGATCACATACCAAGTTCATTTCTAGAATTCTTGTCTACACTCTTCAGGCCTATGAGAATTGGTTACGCAGAAATAAGTCCAGGTAACTCATTTCTTATTGCGTAACCCGTTATATCGCAGTAAATGGTGCTTGAAATTTTGCGCAAACATAAAATAGGTAACGCAAAATTAGATTTGCGTGAGCAATGTGCGAACAAAACGATCGTTCTCAAAATTATCAGAGGCCTGCAGTGGGCTGTACGTACATGTAGGATCATTACCACCCCCCCCCCCCCCCCCCCCCAATGAAGAGACCATTTGTGGTTGTCCTATTCCAACCAATGCTCCAAAACTAGATTTGGTATAAGAGAGTCCATATTGGTTAGGATTTCACAGTTATAATTGGTTAGCACCAACAGTAATTGGTTAGCACCAACAAATGAACTTTCGATTACACAATCGGTTACAATTACATAACATAAGAAGGCTTTGAGTTGAAGATCCATGTTCACCGGGATCCATAGACCTAACAAATGGCTAATTTTACCTTTAATAACTACCATATTTTATGTTTTATTTTTTATGTTACATATGAAATCAAATACCAGCCCTAACATAATATTTACATCAATTCCATCGTCTAACTGGAGGAACATTGGAGCTAACAGTTTCCCACACAATGGATGTTTATAATCGATCATCACATCAGTATAGCGGGTTTCCTCTCTTATTTTCTATGTGGTCCTTAGCCATATGTCTGATGCCATATAACAGTAAGTAAAATGTGTTGAGTGCGTCGTTAAATAAAACATGTCATCTTCACATCAGTAGAGATAAACTGATCACTTTTAAGTTTATAATTACTGGAATATCACTATAAGAACAGTTAAAGTTTGTTAAATAGTTTAACAACACCACTAGAGCACATTGATTTATTAATTATCAGCTATTTGATGTTGAACATTTGGTAATTTTTTTCATACAGTCTTAGAGAAGAAACTACGTTTTTCCACTAGTTGCAAGGGATCTTTTTTATAAGCACCATGCACAGCCTTTGATATACCAGTCAATGGAGCATTTTACCGCTAACAAGTGTAATAATAATTTCATAAATGAAATATTTAAGAACAATTTGTTTAATCAGTGGCAATAAGGTCCTGGGCCCTGTTCCACGAAGCGATCTTAGCCCTAAGATTATCTTAAGCGCATAGCTACCCTATGCACTTAAGTTGATCTTAGGGCTAAGATCGCTTCGTGGAACGGGGCCCAGGACCTTATTGCCACTGATTAAACAAAGTGTTCTTAAATATTTCATTTATGAAATTACGATTCAAAATTATTATTTTTTCTTTCCAGTGTTGTGTCGGAGATAGCAAGTCTGATGATTTTGTCCGGGATCTTTTTCATTCTTGTCTTCACCGTGGTACTAATCTCACTGAAGCTGTGGATTGGCTGGCGCTCAAAGTCTTTGTTGCCTCATCTGAGAAAGGACGCACAAGGGAGAACACTCACAACTGTAGGGTTCTTTCACCCATACTGCAATGCTGGAGGGGGTGGCGAGAGAGTGCTGTGGACTGCAATCAGAGCTTTACAGAAAAAGTGTGTAGTAAGGCAGTTTAAAACTAATTCTATCCTGCAGGCATGTTACAGAGATTATCTTACCGAAAATGGTTATTTATTACAATATATAAAAAATTCATTATTGGACCATTTACGTTTTTGAAAATAATGTCAAAAGCCAAATTAATTTTTATTCTTATTTTTAAATCACTTTACTAATAAATGATATTTAATCCAATAAATGATGTAAATAAATGGCAAAGTGTTTACAGGTGCTGGTTCTCAGTTAGTATATTGTCAGAAATTATGTTGAGAAACAAAGGGACTACAGTTAAGTTACAAAATGTGATCCATGTTAATTCCTAACACCACTTCGGGAATAATGGTAATTACAAGACTTAAAGTACAGTAGAATCTCATTGGCTCAACCTCAGAAGGGTCGAACACACCGCAACGCTCGAACCAAAAATGAAGTCCCAAGTTTTTTGTTTGGTAAACCCTTATATTAACTGATGATGGGCCCAGGGTTGACGATAAGCCTTCGCTCAAACTAAATTATCGGTTCCGTCTGTGTTATTAACTATATTTCCCTCGTACTATATTCCCTCCATCAAATATCTTAAGGAACACCACCGAAAAGGAGTAACAATTCCTGCGCTTGCGCAGTTGGTGATTACAACCGTGGATTAAGTATTTAGGTGGAACGAGCTATAGATGAATCAGAGAATCGCAACAATAAAATTAAAATTAAAATTACTTCTGATATTAGCTACTATATTGTCATCAGTTCATTAATGCCTGCGTGCATTAGACTCTGTTCGAAATGTGTATGCTGTTGTTTTGTGCCGATGAACCTCGGATTCAAGGCTGAAGTAAAGAAATGAATTGAACAATAGTCATGCAATCCTTTCTTTACCATACTTGTCATGTTGTTTGTTAAGCGGCTATCGGTAATGATCTTTCCAGTACAGCTAGTGTTACGGTACCTGTTATATGAACCATGATACCAATCAAACAATTAGTGCACAAAATGGTCTCGGCGTGAAGCGTTACTTTGAACACGTCTACAAGACCAGTTTTAAATGAAACATTGCAAGAGTTAATCAGCTGTCATCACTTCAGCAACCACACATTTAATTAATACCGACAAGGGCTTCTGCATCAGAGTAATTTCTAATAAATTATTTCACAGATATTTTGCTATATAATACCTTTCTGAAATTTAAAATTTCGGTCAAACTACCCAGTGGGTCGAACACTTTCTTGAGCACCGACGGGGTTCGAGCCAACGGGATTCAACTGTATATTTGTTTATGATTTTTAAACTGAAACTTGTTAAAAGAGTGCTTTATCTCGGAAATTAATATTAAACTTAACTATACCAGGTTAAATAAAGATGTGGAATATTACCTGTTACACTATACAATGTATGTCAACACCAGTTAAATAATAATAAAAGAAAATCAAGTCCTTTTAATTGCAGTTTATTAATTAATTTTGATTGTTAAAGATGTCTTTTCCAGATATCCCAGCATTCAGTGTGTGATTTACACAGGAGATGTTGATGCTCGACCAGCTGACATAATCGACAGAGCTCGACAAAGATTCAACATCGTCATTGTGAGACCGGTTGAGTTTGTCTATCTATACCGTCGAGACTGGGTGGAAGCCTTCAAGTACCCCTACTTCACTCTCCTCGGCCAGAGCTTGGGATCTGTGTTTCTAGGCTGGGAAGCCATGATGAAGTTTGTGCCCGATATATATCTGGAAACTATGGGCTACGCATTTACTGGTCCCTTATTTAAGTATTTCGGAGGCTGTAAGGTTGGAGCATACACGCACTATCCTACAATCAGTACTGACATGATAGACAGAGTGTCACACCGCTCTCGCACATACAACAATGCCACCTTTATTTCCGGCAGTCTTCTTCTCAGTGCTGTCAAACTTGCATATTACAGACTCTTTGCTTATTTATATGGCATTGTGGGCAAACGATTTGATCTAATAATGGTCAACTCTACCTGGACGTTTAACCACATTGAAGCCTTGTGGCAGGCTTCTGATAAAACACACATCGTGTATCCTCCGTGCGATGTCACAGAATTCGTCAAACTTCCTCTAGAGAGGGGAGGTGATAAAACGATCCTGTCTGTGGGACAGTTCAGGCCTGAGAAAGATCACCCGTTACAGATTGAGTCGTTCTCTGTATTTCTCAAGCGGATGGGCGACTCTGAAAGACGTGCGTACAAACTGTGTCTCGTTGGAAGTTGTCGACATGACAGTGACGTGGAGAGAGTGAACAATCTGAGGGAGTTCTGTGAGGAACTCGGGGTGGCCGACAGGGTGCAGTTCAAACTGAACGTCAGCTTCACGGAACTGAAGCAGCTGATGGGATCATCTACAGTGGGTCTGCACACCATGTGGAATGAACATTTTGGAATAGGTAATGTGGATGTTTATTATTTGTTAGTACACTACTGGATGGGACTGTAGGTTTTGTCTCTGTGCTGGTAGATACTGGGTTCAGATCCCAGTCAAGGCATGGGATTTTTAATCCAGATACTTACTCCAAACCCTGAGTGAGTGATCCGCAAGGCTCAATGGGTAGGTGTAAACCACTTGCACCGACCAGTGATCCATAACTGGTTCAACAAAGGCTATGGTTTGTGCTATCCTGCCTGTGGGAAGTGCAAATAAAAGATCCCTTGCTGCCTGTCGTAAAAGAGTAGCCTATGTGGTGATAGCAGGTTTCCTCTTTAAAACAGTGTCAGAATGACCATATGTTTGACGTCCAATGGCCGATGATAAGATAAAAAATCAATGTGCTCTAGTGGCGTCCTTAAATAAAACAGACTTTACTGACCCACATTTCTGACTATTTTTGGCAATGCCTCATAATTTTGAGCTAAAGTGTTATGTATATACTGATCTGAAATTTGCATATACCTTTATCAGGTAGAGTTACATTTCTGACTATTTTTGGCAATGCCTCATAATTTTGAGCTAAAGTGTTATGTATATACTGATCTGAAATTTGCATATACCTTTATCAGGTAGAGTTACAGATTATGTTTGACCTTGTGGGGTTTTAAGTGCTTTTAGCCATTTTTGACAGAGTATGGCCCTTGAACTTGGAAGTTAACCATCACAACAACAGTTTTCAGGATTTTTCTTAAAGGCACTCAGTCATGGATGGTTGACCTAATTAATGACCCAACAAAGTATTATCAGAAACCCCTTCATTTTCCACCTTGTTAAATTCATTATTATGCAAAATATGCCATAACAGCTGGCTTAGGATAGGATTCGTTACATTTTTAAAGAATACTGTAAACTAGACAGTGTTTTTATACGATGTGGCTATATATACGACGGCCGTGTTTTTAGCCTCCGCTAACGAGGGCTGGCTATATACACAGCAAAAATGTTTATAGGTGGTAAATAAGTATTTGATTGATCCATATTACCGAACCATCTGGAACAGGAGGAAAACATACAAAGTACTGTATGAACAGTGCGTGGTCTGAACAGGAGGGGGGGTATATGAATCTAGCGGATCCTTTTGTGTATGTTTTCATAGAGATATGAATAGCGTAATATTGTACCTGCAGTACTAAACAACAACAATAATTTAAAAAATTTAAATAATGATAATGAAATAAAATAATAATAAATAAATAAATAAATAAAAATTAAAATGACAAATTATCAGCTGCTGAGGTAGATTATCAAAAAGAGAAACTACATGTAACTACGGACAGTACACAAACTATCAACGGCTTGAACTTAAAATTGTTTCACCGATTGCAATTTTGAGGCTACTTACGTAAATGTTTTAAAAAGTGAATTTAGCCACAAATAATATGTGACTAAAAGTTTATTTTGCTGTATGTAGTCATATTTCAAATGCGCAGAATTGCAAGGGGAAGTAAAACTGTTTTTAAAAGAATTGCTATGGGTGGAACAGTCCACCAATGGCAATTTTAAGCCTGCATATATGGCAATTTTAAGCCTGCATATATGGCAATTTTTTTAAAAGTGACATTTGCAATTGCTGTTCGTGCCACCGTTAAGTTCAAGCCCTGTATTGAACTTATTAAAGACATCATTAAAATCAGTCCATAAAACACTTATCCAATAGTGTTGTCAGTTTTCGACGTCACATGATTTTCAGTGTAGGAAACATGTATTGGAGTGGGCTGGGGTTTTTTATTATTATTTTAAAAATAATTATCAACATTGTGCATTATATACTACTCAAAAGAATTTAAGGGTCAGACGATATTTTCGACATTATTTTCTGAATGTCAATTATATTAGCTAGACCATAATGCCACGCATGGTATTGTTCCATTTTGACGAAAGTGGGTCTAAGCAACCCATAAATGAATTAAAATCCACTGTCATTGACACTGTCGACTAGTTCTAATGGCGAAAACATGCTTACATTTGCACGTAAATTAGGGCGAAAGCGAAAGGTCTGCTAAGTGCCCATAACTTGCTTTTTCACAAAGCACTTCATGTGTATTCCATGTTCCCAATGCTGAATTTCCGTATAATTGGAGCTTGTGTTCGTGTACGGTGCACACTCCAAATTCGACAATGGTACGACTTCAACTGACTATCGAAGATCGAGGAAGGGCTATTGCTTGGCTTCAGGATGGCAATACGCAAAGAAATGTTGCTCTGAGACTTGGTGTCAGTCAGAGTGTCGTTGGCCGACTGTGGCAACGGTACCAAGCAACGAATTCTGTTCGAAATCGTCCACGTTCGGGAAGACCCCGAAGCACTACAAATAGAGAGAACCGCTACATCACCAATATGGCTCTACGTCAACGCACAACCACTGCACGCCGATTACGTGACAATCTGCGGACTGCGACTGGAACTCGAGTGTCTGATTAAACCATACGCAATCGTCTGAGAGCCAATAATCTACGCTGCCATCGCCAGGCTGTTCGACCACCACTCCTACCACGTCACAGAACGGCCAGACGTCACTGGTGCACGCTTCATCTGCGGTGGCAACGTGTTCAGTGGGGTCGAGTGATGTTCACTGATGAGTCCAGGTTTAGTCTCCAGTTCAACGACGGTCGGGTTCGTGTCTACAGACGTCCTGGGGAGTGCTTCGCTGGCGTTAACGTTAGACAACGTCACCGGTTCGGTGGTGGCAGCGTCATGGTGTGGGGCGGCATCTCTATCCACCACAGGACCCCCCTCTATGTGGTGGATGGCAATCTGAATGGAATCCGCTATCTGAATGAGATTATCCGGCCGTTGGTTCTCCCAGGCCTTCAGCAGATTGGCGGCGGGGCAGTTCTGCAGGATGACAATGCCAGACCCCACCGCGCCAGGGTGGTAACGGACTTTCTCAGACAACAAGGTATCGCCAGGATGGATTGGCCAGCATATTCGCCTGACTTGGCCACAATAGAGCACGCCTGGGACGAATTAGGCAGGAGAGTTCGGGATAACCATGCCCCTCCGGCCAACACTCATGATCTGGGTCAACTTCTTATGGCAGAGTGGCAGGCCATTCCCCAAGAGTTCTTCACACGTCTGATCAACAGCATGAGGCAACGATGTGTCGAGTGTATTCGCGCCAGGGGTGGATTCACACACTATTAAACGAATGTTCTAATGGGTAAAATCCATGTTTGACAACCTTCAACTTTGACAGCATGTCATGTGACTTTCTTGTATACAGTGACGTTTATTTGTGGTTTTTTGTAAATATGGAACAATAAAAAAAAAAATTGGTGTAGTTTACATCATCAATCTAATACACTCTGAAACTTATTTGGTTATAAATTTTTGACCCTTAAATTCTTTTGAGTAGTATATTAACAACCATATAATAAAAACCAAATTCACTTTGGAGTGGAATATATGCACATTATCAATCTAAACTGAATTCTACCAGTATTAATGTAAATATTTTATTTTAAAAAACAACAACAAAAAACAAAACAAAACGCCACTAACATTTAACACAGAAACAAAGACATTTTTGGTATTTTTGGACATTACAAACATGGATGATGATGAGATGAATGGTGAAGCAGCAGTATTTCCATTTCGGTATGGAACAACTTGACAGGTCCGTGCTCCACGCTTGCTGTCAGTTGAGCTATCTCGGTATCACCCGAGCCCAGGGTACACGGAACCTGCAGTGCATGCCGGGTAATCCTCCCCCATGTGGGGTCATACACTCGGGAGACACACCCATAATCGCACCCATGAAGTGGGTGAAACTAGGTGTATGTGGCCTTCCACCGACCCATTGAGCCTAGTGGTGCATTCACTCTGAGTTGGAGCCGGTACTGGCATGAAAAATCCCCCATTGTCTCAGATGGGATACCTACCAGCCAGAGGTCCGATGGCATAACCACTACACCACCGAGGCTGGTCGTTAATTTAATATTGATCCGTGAATGGTTGATTCTTTTCCTTTGTAAATGGTATATTTACATGTACTCTATTAATTGAAAAACCTGTTTGTTTTTATTGCCTTTCAGGTATTGTAGAATTGATGGCGGCTGGGTGTATTGGTTTGGCTCACAACTCAGGAGGACCTAAGCTTGATATTGTGATACCGCACAACGGAGAACAAACGGGCTTCTTGGCTGATGATGTTCCATCCTATGCTGATGCCATGGAAACCATTTTCAACATGTCTGACAAGGAGAGACTCAAAATCCAAATGAATGCTAGAGAGAGTGTTCAGAAATTCTCTGATGAAGAGTTTGAATGTTCTTTCCTGACTTTAATGGAACCCATGCTTCAGAATGGGGAAGAGAAGGTGTAATGATTGACACATTGTCTGCAATAAAATATATTGTCCCTATCAGGAATGCAGCCTTTTGATGGAGAACCAAAAATTGGCCAGTTAATTTCTACCATATTAGATTTGGAATAGAAAACAATTATAGCATTATGGCTGTATTGCTCTGTGATAAATTGATTTCTTCTCTGGTACATGTATAGAGTACTATACAGCTGAAGAGTAATTTTCATAGCATTTCAATTTATTTTCGTGCTTATATCCAATTACAGTTCAAGCACGCTGTCCTGGACACACATCTCGGCTATCTGGGCTGTCTGTCCAGGACAGTGGGTTAGTTGTCAGGTGGTTAGTGATTAGTGAGAGAGAAGAGGGTGTAGTAGCCTTACACCTACCCATTGAGCCCTTAAGAACTCACTCTGGGTTGGAGCTGGTACCGAGCTGCGAACCCTGTACCTACCAGCCTGTAGTCCAATGGCTTAACCACTGCATCACTGAGGCTGATGAGTAATTACTTGCATGGGAGCTTCTCACTTGGTTACCTCCCCTTGTTGCACAACTGCATTTTGTAAGTTCTGGCCTCTGTGGTGACGTGGTTAAGCCATTGGACATAAGGCTGGTATGTACTGGGTTCGCATCCTGGTACCGGCTCCCACCCAGAGTGAGTTTTAATGACTCGGTGGGTAGGTGTAAGACCACTTCACCCTCTTCTCTCTCTCTCTAACCACTAATAACTAACTCATTGTCCTAGACAGATAGCTGAGGCGTGTTCCCAGGACAGTGTGCTTGAGCATTAATTGAATATAAGCACTAAAATAAGTTGAAATGAAATGTAAGCTCTAGTAACAAATTGACTACTTGAAGAACATGTGACTTAAAACTGTGTAAACAATATCATCAAATAATTTGTATTGGATTAATAGAATCTATCACTGTTGTGAGGTGTGGGCAGGACATAGCTCAGTGGTAAAGCGTTCAATCGATCCCCGACGGTGGGCCCATTGTGCTATTTCTCGCTTCAGCCAGTGCACCACGACTGGTATATCAAAGGCCATGGTATGTGTTATCCTGTCTGTGGGATGGTGCATATAAAAGATCCCTTGCTGCTATTCGAAAAGAGTAGCCCATGAAGTGGCAACAGCGGGTTTCCTCTCTCAATATCTGTGTGGTCCTTCACCACATGTCTGATGCAATATAACCGTAAATAAAATGTGTTGAGTGAGTCGTTAAATAAAACATTTCCTTCCTTCCTGTTGTGAGTTGTAAATAACGCAGATCTTGGGGGGGGGGGGGGGGGCCTTTCCCTAAATTGTGCTTTTTTTTTTCTTTTCTCGTTTTTTTAATCTCTTTTTTTTTATGTTGGAGAGTCCAAGATCTCCCATTGCGAATGTTTGTGACCTTTGGCCATATGTCATTGAATTTGTTCAATTATTTTTAAAACAATGATACAAAGTGAAATGGCAACTTGGGGGTATAAGTATTTCAACAGAATTCTGAAAAAACATGCGTATTTAGAAATCAGCAAGCCCCAGCGTGCTGAACAAATTTATCTAGCACCATGCAAAGGTTGCCTAATTCAGTCCAGAAAAACAAGTTATTAAGATTACTTATGATTCAGCTAATATTAAGTTGCTTTTGTATCATCTTCCAATGGGCTTGCTCTCTTGTCAAGACAGCCTTGTGTTCAACAACTGAAAGCAAGCTTTTGTATCATCTTCCAATGGGCTTGCTCTCTTGTTAAGACCAGCTTTGTGTTCAACAACTGAAAGCAAGCTTTTGAAAGTTGCTTGCATATTAATGAGCTGGCTGTGCCATTCCAATACTCAATATTCTATTTACTAAATAACGTATATATAATACCAATGTAGGTAATATGAATTATAGGAATGAAATCTGTTGTTGTCAGATCAGGTATAGCTTTGTTGACTTCACTTGCAGCAAGCAGTAAATAATCACTATAATATATATGATCTAATTTTATGGAATGAAATAGAAGATGGAAAGGGAATCGGTTGGTTGGTATGTAAAATAGAGGGTTTGTGTAGGGGGGGGGGGGGGGGGTGGTAAAGGAATAAAAGATTATGAGAAGGTGATATGATTTTCTTGGAATGTGTTGCTAGCACCATCTTCTCCTCCAGTTAACAAGAATACTGGTGAGGTACATGATACTTCCTTTGGGAGTTTGAAGCATATTAGTGAATGTGGTACGTGTATGATTGGATTATAATTATGTGAAACTTGTGTAATGGGTTTGATTAAAGGCGCAAACCCTAGTTTTAACGTGTAAAAATGGACACTAAGTTTAGTTAATCTACAATCCTGTAACACATTTGGATAAAGTTACAACAGCGTTAAAACCGAGATATATATCCTTAAAAATTACTAGAACTCGAATCAATAACCACTAGTTGTCAGACGCACGTGTGTTTCGATTCTATGCAAATGGATAATCTAAGCAATAAAATATAAGTAATGTTTGATTTCAGTAATCATAAATGGCTCTAATAGTGAAAAAAAAACCATGTTGTAGTGTTTAAAAACTAGGGTATGTCCCTTTAACAGTTTATTTTGGACCAGCTACTGATGTGCAGTAATTCATGGAAGGTAGGTCACAGTGACCTATAGTCTGTCCCACAGGGAACGCCTTTCATCATACAATGAAACTTGCTACATGTTAATTAAGAGGTGATTGATTGGTAAATTCCACACAAAAATAGTATTTTGTTGTTATTTTCAAAACACTTTTACTTTTCTTATTACGTCAAACCAAACTGAAATTATTTACAAAAAACAACAACAGTTTTATAGAATGATGGGACGGACTATAGTTATGATATGCAACACACCAGTATCCCAAGATGTACTTGCATGCAACGTTTAGTTATCCTATATGAATTGATAAAGAAGATATGTCCCTGATAATGATTTCTTTAATGTTTATTAATCCGTGAAAAGTAGGTCACAATGACCAACTTCTAGTATGCAACATGCCTCCATTCCCATGTTGTACTTACATGCAAGGTTTAATTATCATATATGGATTGATAAACAAGATAAGTCCCCGATAAGAATTTCCTTTAATGTTCAGTAATCTGTGAAAAGTAAGTCGCAATGACCAACTATACACAATGACTAACTTAAAGTATGCGACACGCCTCCGTTCTAAGTTGTACTTGCATTCAAGGGTTGGTTATCCTATATGAATTGATCAGGATGATGTGCCTCGGACAACAAAGATGACGGACGGACTGACATAAAATGCCATACCACAATACAACCCGTCAAAGACGCGTATATGGAAAGTGAGCATTTTGTTCAGTATCCCATCATGATTCACAGATTCACAACGCATGTTTCAGAGATCACTACACGGTTTTAAAATGTTAAATTGTAGTTGCAAATCATTTCAATTGGTAACTTTTGCTAATCAAAATGTTCAAAACAATGGGGTGGGGGGGGTAATAATAATATCTTGGGTACAGATATAATCAAATTTGCTGATAAGAACCATTGCTGTTTGCCACCCAATAATTTATGTATTTTTCGTACTGGGGTGTCGTTATAAATTCATAGTTACATTCATTCATTCATTCATTCATTCATTCATACATTTCATTCTATATCATGGTCCATGCCTTGGCGTGGTGAGGTAGCTTGTATGTCTCAATGACTTGGAGAGCTATGGCAGCTGGAGTATCAGCTCCTGGTAGGGTCACCCAAGCTGGACTGGTCAAAGGGTAGAGACTAGACTACTATGGACTGGACAGACAGAGGACGTGAGTTAAGAAAGACACTTGTCTAGGAGAAGCAAACTCCAAAATCAAAACTAGGCTGGAGAGGCTCCGAATCCTAGTAAGGAAACTCCTAGAAGGAAAACTCGAAACTCAAAGTCCACTTAAGTCAGAGTACAGAAGCTATGCATAAGCATTGGCGTGGAAACCAAAAGGATGTCTGTACATGCACCAAGCTCTATGATTATGATCATACAGAAGCTATGCATAAGCATTGGCGTGGAAACCAAAAGGATGTCTGTACATGCACCAAGCTCTATGATTATGATCATACATTCCACTGTCTTTTTGTTGATCAGTTAGAAAAACATATTTTGTATCTAAAGGATATTCAAGAATGGTGCTTGTGGTAAGATACATATTGTGGAATATTTATTCCAAATTGTTAAATAATTGTAATCTACTGGGTGCTATGTTTGACAGCATCCATTGTCAAGGAACTAGGACGTGGCAAGACACTTCGTGTGGAATATCTATTCTGAATGGTTAAATAATTGTAATATACTCCGGGTAACGTTTGACAGTACCCATTGTGATTTCGAGAGCCCGGCTGTGGTGCGATGAGTTGTAGGATGGACCCAATGCCGTTTCCATTTTCAAAGATAGTGTCCCACACCTGATGTATGCAAATCGTCTCACAAAGTTTACAAATGATAGAACTTATCACGGCCTTTGATATACCAGTTGTGGGGCACTGAATAGGATTGGGGGGGGGGGGGGGAGAGACGCAGAGGGTCCGCTGAAGGATTTTAATTCAATGACTTGCGCACCTCGAGGAAAGCGCTCAGCCAAATGAGCTTGTTCCAGTCCCAACAGGCATGGAATGACTCCAGGCGTCTGACAAATGCCTGCTGCAACGCTAGCTAGAACAGCGACGGTTACACATGGTAGCTGACGGCGGGGGCCACCTCAAGCAAGTTCTCGACTACATTGGTGTCGGAGAAAACTGCCGATTAGTCGGATTTCAACCAATTTTGTTGAACGTTTCTTGTCAAGATTGTGGTGTGTAGCCTAGCGTTGGCCATCGTGCTGAAAGATTAGAGAGAACCATTTGCGTTTGTGGCCTGGGACCGCAAGTAGGCCTTAGTATAGGCTAGGTCTTGTATGATCTCACTAACCAATGTTATAGTGTTGATGGGTCTTCCATAACACTGCTGTACAGATCAAGGTATACACAGAAATTACCAATCTAGCTAATGAAGAAATGTTAGTCCTGTCTTAAATAAAGTTGTAAAAGCAAATGCTTCTTCCACTTACCTAAGGTTGACGAAAACGCTATCCTAATGTTCGCTTTCAAAATATATAGCATCGGGCATTCAGTGTACGAAAAAACAAATCCATTGACATTTGCTTTTATACTTTTACAGTGATTAGGAATGCATCAAAACGTGTTTAAAACTGGCTGATTTTTTTAACCATTGTTTTTCACAAGCCACGCCTAACAATCCACAAGAGATCCTTTGTATACACTTTCCCACAGGCAGGACAACACGTACATACATTTTACGGTCGTTGGTATATACCAGTCGTGGAACACCGAGTTAAAATGTGGATGTATATAATATTTGTATGTAGAAATATATATGTGTATGTGTCGTATAGGAGTTGAATTTACGTGTTAATACCTGAAACGCGCGTTCTAATTTTGACCCTCATTGTTAAAAGAATAGATACGGAATTTCATTTGAGTTAAACAAGTCAGTAAGTGAAGTGTATAACAACTAATGGGCCTGTTTGAGTCTGATAAAGCCGAGACAGAAGTTAAGTAATGTGCGCGGGGTGGAAAGTTCGGTCGCCGATGTATACCCATTCAGATGATACGCCGTGTTAACAAAATGAAAAGTATATCCGGACCTACCGATAGATTACCAATTATTTATTCAAGGCTTTCTTTACATACGACCGTTAGTTGTTAATAGGTGGACATTTTAGTTTACACTACGTGAGCATATACGTGTCGTGAACCGTACCTGTGTAACAAACGGTATTGTCATTTAAACGTTCCAGTGTTCTCCGAGTACTGTTGTCTAAATGGTACGTAATAATCACAGCTGTTTTCGTGTTTTTGACTTTATTGTTGAAGAACACAAAAACTCCACACTTCCTTGTGTTTTATCTTAAGTTGATATCAAATTGCAACTACCCACACATACTTTCTCTCTCTCCCTCTTTCTTGTCAAAGTGACAACAATCGAAGAATATTTTCCAAGTCGATCAAACGAAGATTAACCCCCAAGGACTGTCAAAACATCACGCAAAGGGGCTGTATATATTCATGAGTACAGTGGAAGTGGTTGTCGCTAGCTCGCGCGCGCCTGGTTACGCCAGCAGACGACTCGGTTACTTGGTGATACAACATTCAAGACACGTCCATCATAAGGCGGATTACGATCATTGATTATGGAAAGACGAATACTCGTGAAATCACTGTTCGTCTCACTTCTACTGCGGGCCCGTTAAACAATCTAACACACTAGCCGGTAAGATTTTATTGATGATACTAGTGGTTGAACGCTGGTAGTGTACCAATATGCTTGTCTCGATATAGTGAACTGTATTTTTTGCTTTAAATAGATGAAGTCATTCGATAAAGGCATGGTTTGCTACCCAATTGGTGCTACGTTTTTTTAGGAAAATTGTTATGTACAATGAACATATTTGTAAATTCCAGACTGCAAAGAGTACATGGTAAAACGATAGGTTTCTTCTCTTTTATAGATTGTGTAGGCATATTAATAGTGGTAATGCCGGAAAGTTTCCGTGGATACATTCGAAATCACTACACCCATTTCCCACACTCGTATCCACAAGTTGTAAATTGGTTGTTTCTTGTCTAGACTACTTACACGAACATTATTCCAAGTTAAAGTGAAAAATTCAATGTGATTAAAACTGAAACATACCTGTCTATTTATTAAAGGACTTTTAGTTAGGAAACGAAAAGAACGTTTGTTTAACAACAGGTCGGCGAACTTGTGGGTATTTGATGTCTAGGATGGGCATACACTGGATTGACTATTGCAACACATTGTTTTATGTGTTGGCTACTACTAAGGCACTATCAAGACATTTTGTAGTAAAGAAATATAATTCAACATAACCTAAAATGTAAAGGGAAATATGAAGCGTTTAGTAGCACTAAAACCGATGTTCTTCAGATTTGATATGTCGTCGTCTCAAGAACAAAGAATTTTGCATATTAAATCAAATGCTCTTTAATTTGCTTTATCTAAGTAGCATTCATGGACGATGTTTATGGTTATGGATGTGTTGAACTGATTTCAATCATATTATAAATATTTGTATTCATAAATTTATATTACGCCTTCAATTTCCATGAATTTTAGATATTCTGGATATTAACATACGTCGCATTTCAGAATACGGATCTTAACAGTCCTTACTAACGTCTTCGTTCCTAAGATCACTACACGCAAAATGCCACTTCAGGAACAGCATGGCCCTTTTACAAAATCTTGCATACGGGTCTGTGATAAGAAAAAGAAAAGAAAAAACAATCAACAGGCCCTACTAGTTTTTAAATCAAAATAACTTTAGGTGTGACAGTGACAGGAATGGGCCACCATGGGTCGGTTTTCTTTATGCTGAACCTAATCACCATTTATAAAAATAACAATGCGAAACGTTTGCCTGGTAAATATACATCAAACAAAGGATATAGAATGTCAGTACTTCACTTTACATACATGGTATGGTATGCATAAATAAATGACTGTCGTCGTTCCAGGCGTGTTCGCTTTCGTTCTGAACCATTAACCATATTATATTACCGTGCTGGCTTTACTTTGGCCTGTCAGTTGCTAATGTCTTCAACTGAACACCTATCTTAGAAGCGATTTGTTGGCCGATTGAGCTCATCAATTATTGCTCTGCGACTGGTATATCAAAGACCGCGGAATATATATATATTACTAGCGGAAAAAAGTAACAGTGTAACTTGAAACATCAGATAAAATTAACACGGCTCAATATTTTAGCCTGATGTTTTGCACAGTTGACCAGTGAACGCACCGCCACACAATCGCGAGGGTCAATTCCGTATTGGCACGTGCCGTTTCGCTTCTTGGACATGGGTCTGTTTTTCAAGGTTTTTCCGCCCAACATTTTACTGCTCCAGCTTTTGTCGACTTTGCTACTGTCGGGTCATTGTTTGGCAACCGGTGGAACAGAAAAGCAGGTTTTTTCGGTTGAAAGTGGTCGTAGAGCAATGCCCAGGCTAAATGTAAATGACCGCCTTCGCGCAATTGGTATGATCCAGGCTGAAATGCTCCATTGCGCTGTTGCTACGCAATTTGGTGTCAACATAAACACTATTCAGGCTTTGTCGCGACGTTTTCAACAATTTGGTAATGTCAGAGACCGACCACGTGCAGGTCGTCCACGCGTGACGTCACGACAGCAGGACAATCATACCCGACTCGTGCACCTCAGGAATCACTTCCAAACGGAAAGTCTGACAGCGCGGACCATTCCTGGATTGCGTGCCATCAGCCCCAGAACTGTACGGAATCGATTACGTGAACAGCGTATTTGTTCGCGACGTCCGGCTGTCCGTTCAGTTTTGCTAAGACGCCATCGTGTAGCACGTCAGGCTTGGTGTAGAAGACACTTGCGCTTTAATCGCCGACACTGGGCGGGTATTCTGTTTACAGACGAGTCCAGGTTTCACTTAGACAGCAGCGACGGCCGTTCAAGAGTCTATCGTCGTGTTAGAGAACGTTTTAGTGACGCCTATATTGTGGAGCGACGTGCTTTTGGCGGAGGCAGTGTCATGGTTTGGGGTGGTATCACGTCAACTGGACGAACACCTATTGTGGTCATCGATGGCAATTTGAACGCCGTAGGCTACCGTGACGACATTATCCAGGCTCACGTCATCCCATTTGTGCAAAGACAGCAACGTCACATCACGCTTCAGCAAGACAACGCTAGACCTCACGTCGCCCGGGTGGTAAGGGATTTCTAGCTCAGCAGAATACCGATGTGTTGCAGTGGCCTGCAGTCTCACCCGATCTTGCACCAATCGAGCATGTCTGGGATGAGATGCAACGTCGTGTACGTGCGCTGCCTAACCAGCCGGTGACGTTGGCAGCGCTGGGTCAGACGTTAGTCCAGATCTGGAACGGCATTCCCCAGGCATTCTTCAACAATTTGGTAGGCTCTATGAGGCGACGGTACCAGGCCTGCATCGACGCAAACCATGGCCATACGCGCTATTAACTTTGTGAACTGATTTTTTACCCTCGTGTCTTTCATCCCCAATACCAATGAAACGACGGATGCTGTGACATTTTAAATGAATTGAAGTTTTGCAGATTTGCCTATTAACCATGCTATCTGATCGTTTCATCGTTTTATGTCTTGAAATTATGTTTTTATCAACATGATAACCATACACAGTTACTTTTTTCCGCTAGTATATATATATATATACATACATACATACATACATACATATATACATACATACATACAGCTATCCAATTACAAACATCTTTACCATGCCCAATTCAACTCAAGGTACAGACATGCTCTCTCTCTCTCTCTCTCTCTCTCTCTCTCTCTCTCTCTCTCTCTCTCTCTCTCTCTCTCTCAATGAAATGAAATGACAAAATAATCATGTTTGACATCAAATAACCGTACTTCAAAAGTGCTGAAATGTTTACACAAATATTCTTTTTCTGTTCTAAAGACAACTCATAGGTATAATCAACTGATCAATTGATGTATTTATTTATTTGCCAATAAAATATGGATCTTGTGTATGGTGAACACTATGAGTCTACTAACACATTTGAATTTAAACATAAAAACGCAAATATCGGTCAAATTTCGCCAGTTGTATACAGTTATATTACTGTCAGGTGTCGCACGCAGAGAGAGAGAGAGAGAGAGAGAGAGAGAGAGAGAGAGAGAGAGAGAGAGAGAGAGAGGAGAGAGAGAGAGAGAGAGAGAGATTACAGACTGAGAGAGAGATTACAGACAGAAAGAGAGGGTTTTTTTTTTTATCAACGGCAATCTTATTTCTGACTCAATTGTTGGGTGACCAAGTTGTTTGCCGTGTACAAAAGCGCTTGTTTATTGTACCCAAACCTGGCCACGCTTGCTGTATAAACGGCCTCTGTCCATTGTTAACAGTAATCTCCACCAAGCAAATTGAAAGCAATAGACATTTAGTCATTTCGTTTTCAATAGACACTACAAAAGCTACTGGTATTAAATATCAAATTTTGTTGACATTTGTAGTCCGGTGATTGGTGAGCATTTGGCCATCATTTATAGCCATATCAATGATATAAACATTATGTTATTGTCGTACTATTCGCGGTGAATAATGTCTGACAGTGTATGTTTGCATGCCTACAATCATGCTCTCATTGCTCATAGATAAGTATTATTTCCATTTTACCAGATCGATGACCTTTCGTACTTGTCATGGTCCAATATATTTTAACATGCCACTAGGGTTTCGAGCATACCGTTATGGAGTTAGATTTTATAACAAAACTGAAACCTAAACAAACCGCCATCTCCAGTAAGAAAACTATCAGTTTCACCAGACCGCCTTGTACTATTCTCACCAATAATGTACTACAAACGGTCATGTATTAAGCAGCCACAGGAGTATCAGTATGGATGAATGAATGAATGAATGAATGTTTAACGACACCCCAGCACAAAAGAAAATAGAGATTGGCTATTGGGTGTGAAACAAAGGTAAGTGTGTTAATATGATTATTTCTATTAAAAATAAACAATTAAAAAATATGTAACAGTGTCTAAAACACAGTGTAAAGAGCTGAGGAGAAAATACAATTCAATACACTACAAATATGAAGGTAAATACATTTTAAAATATTTGATAGAAATCAAAATGTCGGCATCAGATTATTACACTCCACCAAAATGCGGCACACCGTTAGTGTACACTCGCAATGTTCACACTAAGGAGGGTTCTTTACAATGAATGGATGCTGAAAGTGTTTGTGGTACAGAAAGCTTTACAGCCAAAAGTATTCTACATTAATAACATGGGCCATTTCCTTTAAAACATGGTCCCATGTACAAACTAGCTCGGATTTTTTTTTGTTTTTATATTTTGGCGGGTTTTATAGTTTATCAAAAGTTATGTAATATACATGTATATATATTTCATTGTTCACGTTGGAGAACCCGAGGAATCCCTTCGGAACATGTCATTCCCACCCTATATGTATTTTCTGGATCTGCCACTGAACATGGTGTTCATTTCTCTTTGTAGAGCTACCAAGATGAAGAAGACAGAACCGACACTGTTTGATGTGAAGTTCATGGAGTTGGAGAAGCTAAAACTGGACTGTCACAAACACATGTGTCGACTGAATGACCTAAAGATCGTCTACCGGGACTGGTTCGATCGCAGACGGCAGTCCTTTCTGGACGCCATCAAAACCGTGCAGATCACATACCCGCAGATGGTACCAACCAACATTCTGACATTGAGCCACTTCAAGAGTCTCTATCTCTTCACAAACAAAGTCCCAAAGAGTGGTAAAAGAATTAATGAAACACCCGCTAAAATGGAAGCATTTCTGTCTTTTTGGTCGCAATTTTGCGATTTGAAAAGTCAGAGTGATATTTTGTATGAGCGCATATGTACTTACTGTGATTCAATAACTCGGTTACGGGAACCAAAGATTAAGTTAGAAATTGACAGACTGCATAAACAATTCACAGTGGCCTCTTCTGAAAATTACAACTTTACACACGTCAACAACGAGAAAGATAATCTCTTCACATACAGAGTCGCTATGCCCGACCATCAGTACCACGGACTTGTCAGCTTCATGCCATATCTGTTACAACTTGCCACGAAGGTCTGCTATTATTGTGGTAAACTTCATATAGAAAAGGAATAGACTGGTTACTGTCTTGGCTAATAGCTTGGAATCTTAACAACAGAGGGTGTAGCTTGTGTGCCGTTTGAAAGTTGTAGACTTTCTGCCTGCGACTGGACATCTCGACCTGCTGTGACAGTGTACAAAGAACAGTGCTCACAACATATTTGCGAAGCTACATCTTTGCAAAGAAAAATATATGTATTTGGCCAATAAAACTAATATTTATGCATGTATATCCAAATAGACTCAGCTATCGAGTTTATAGATTCAAATATATATTATATATATGATCTGAAACGTTATTAAATGGTTGTTACAAGCCCCTGCCCAGTATTTCAAGAATCAAAATATGTATTATATATAAGTATTTTCCTAAGAGATAATATAGACAAATCTGTTCCAGGCCAGGCGTGCTTTGGAAGGGGTGAGGTGGTGGATGCGGGAAGGACATTTGTTATCAGGCGCCAAATTAACAATCATTACTCTGCAGCGTTTCTGGGACCGACCATTATGGTGAGATACAGTACTGAGATGGGCATGATTAAGGGTTAAAATTGAACAGGGATAACTGATAACTTATATTCTGCGTCAGACACCCCAATATTTTTACAAAACCAGATTATGTGGAATAAATAAATGACCGTTTAGTGATCGTATTCAATAGCGTATCTGTGATACATTAAAATAATGGCTGTGTGCTATATTTAGGTTAACAGAGGAAGCTGAACTATTTTAATAGTGAAGTGAAAGAACTTAAGACAAGTTTAAGAGCATATATTACGTAACGTGGTGCTTAGGTAATCATTTATCACTGGAAAACAGAAACAACTGGATGGAGGATGACGTTTTAGTCACACACACACACAGAGAGAGAGAGAGAGAGAGAGAGAGAGAGAGAGAGAGAGAGAGAGAGAGAGAGAGAGAGAGAGAGAGAGAGAGAGACACACACACACAGACACACTTGAACTGCTTATAACTTATTCATGTATTTAAATGGATGTTGTAAATAAATATCTCGTTTCTGCCTTAAGTGTTCCTTGCACGTTGTACATTATTGATGTGTCCAATAGAGGTTGGTGTGTTAGGATCATAATGCCACAAGTACTTAACTTTTCTAACACCCATTATATCCGGATGTTAGCAGATAAAAACCATGCTGGAAATAGGTTCATTTGAATTCGCCAAACAAATGCATCTCACAAGTGAAATACCATTCCAAAAATACTAATTACTTAATCTATAGAGCAACACAAAGAGACATTTTTAGGTGGGCTGAACTTTACCATGTTATTGATTTTCTCCTTTTTTGTGTGCATTTGGGCCCGCAACATAGCAGTAGAAGACATATTTGAAGTCTGGGCGTGAACAGGGACTAGTTTTGGGGGAAACTAATGATCATGGTAACTTTTAAAATACCTCTAGTTCCCCATAAAATGTTTTATTTTTATATAGCTGCAAACACTATTCACAGTGGTAGCTCTAGGCATTCTTTTAATTTGTTAGCTCTATCCTGTGCAAGTCTGGGTATTCTATGGTGGTATTTGGAGTGTCTGTCCTATAGGCGGTGCAGGACGGATAAACATCCTGTTATTTATCTCCTATGAGTGAAAGTCCTAAACACCTGATAGTGGATCATGGAAGCAATCAGACTGCCTAATATCCTTTGGACTCTTGCCATGGTCAGATACAATGTTGATATAGCAAAACGGTTGTTGTTGTTCATATTTTAAACTTCATTTCATACCTGTACATTGTGGTCTCCGTTAGGTGGAGGCATGCTTATTTACATTGTTTTTCAAATTGGGTCATCATGACTGCTTTGTACAAAGCTACGATTTTCCTTGGATTTGTTTTTCTCACATATTCCTGCATATGTTGGAATCGATCAAAATGGCATTGCAGTGATGCATGGTAAAACTAACTTCAAAACACAAAACTAATATTTCTTTTTTTTCCACCCCACCCACTTTTAGATGTATATTCAAATTGTTGTTTTTCATCATTTTCAAACAAAAGAAAATATGTAAATAAAAACAAATAATAAACATTGATAATTGGAAATATGAAACATACTGACAAACAAACACAAAAGGACTCTTTGTTGGTAATAAATATGTATATTTCAAATATCAGAATAGTCTTGTATTACATCAAGGTTTGTGTTTACACATTATCTACATTAGTGCTGACAATATGTCAATATGCACCTGGTTACCAAGGAGACAGGGCAAGGAAACTTGAGAAAAGCTGGAAAGAAAAATCTCAAAGAACTTACACTCATGATTAAAATAGCAAGCAAACATATACCAAAAACATTCTCCCAGAAAAAAAATAAACATATAATACATTCAGACAAAAAATTAACAAAACTTGGCAAAAAAATAACGGTGCAGTTATTTCAACACAATGATCTTCACACAAAACTGTAGATAAAATTGTACAATGTTCTGCTTCAACACCTGCATCCAATCCAATGATGAACACAATTAATAAGGATTTAAAAAAAAGAAAAAAAAAGAAGACAAAAACCCCATGTGGCAATACTAAAATGCAGCTATTCATTTATTATTCAACAGACAAACTCTCAAGATATATGTTTAAACACCAATAACTAATTCTATTTAATTTAATAGCAAAACCATCTATCTCCACTTATTGTGATTCTTGGGATGGTATACAAGAACAGGACCTTCTGGCCGACATACCCGGTACGTAACTTACTGAATACTCACACAGGTTTACATAGATCAATTAAGAGAGAGTAGCATTGAGTCATCTTAGTGCAACCGACAAAAACCGAGATCACATCTTCTGGCTCTTGCAGGTCAAGAGAATATATTATACAAGACATGCTAACAAAAATGATCATACATGCTCAATTTACACTGTAAAATTAGCATGGTTTAGGCTTCAGTAATACATCAAGGTCATTTTAGCCTGATGGTGCACCGTTTTCATATTTTTCATGCCGCGTCTCATTAGAACCCATTTCTGATGTCGGATCAAATGCAACCCAATATTGCCTTCAAAGGGTTCTGTCTAGAACAGTACAAGTGTGGGAGAAATAATGAATCCAAATGTGAACTGCTTGATATAGCATAATAAGGGGTGGTCAGCAACAAGCAAACAGTTTGCTTAACCAGTAGTTAAGAGAACTGTTAAAACCAATGACTGAATCAATAGAAATAGTAATAGAAAACCTTTGTTGAAACTTGATTTAGGACAACCATACACAATCAAATCTAGTTTAGTTTGTATTTGTGCAGAAATAATTAAAAGAAATTTGTAAGACTAACCCTGGGTTAGTTTGTAGGGTTAATTTAACTATGCTTTGTCTGACGAAGTCCTGACACAAAGTGTTTCTAACATGGGCGCTGAAAGCAAACCTGACATACACACAAAAATAGCATACATATATAAAATCACACAGAAGAAAAGAGAGGAAACTCACTGACAGCCCCAAATTAAAATATGAATCCTATAACATATTATTAATATATATTAGCATACATCACAAATTAGAGATATATATTTAAGATGGCATGTCCTCTACAAATAGCCACTAGTTATGATCACTGGTATGAGGTTTATAAATAGCCACTGCTAAATACACGAATGACTGAATGTTTAACAACACACCAGCATATGACTAATAATGTAATATGTAAGTTATTGTTACAATTATGGCATCTGTATGTAGCCACCACTAAGTACATGAAAATAAATGTAACATGTAAGTCACATTTATTGGTATGTTGTCTACAAAAAGCCACTATATACTACATGATGTGATGAAAGAGTGCTTGTCTCCCTTACTTGTAACAACAGATTGGAATATCATACATCAAAGCCGAGACCAGGATAGTCGCCAAATATCACATGGGAAGTGGGATGAATACAAACCACTGAAATTATTTTTATTATGAGTGATTGAAATTTGAACACTTGTGAAATCACAATTTTTCAAGACTTTCCAAATTCAAAGGTAAAAAAAAAAAAATTCTAAACTTTCAAAATCCTGGACATAGTGTACTCAAATTTCCATAATTTTCTAAATCTGTACAAATCACATGGATAATGTTAACTTCTTTGACAGGTCAGCATCTTTTTAAGACATTTTATAATCAAATACTTTTTTTTAATCAAATACTCAATTTTTTACTTACATTGGAGATAAAGATGATTTAAGTGAAGAACAATTATGGTATCATAGATGATTAATTATAAATACTTAAATATTTAAACATTCTCCATTTTATGCCTTCAATTGTGTTTTATTCCTGCCAGTAAATCTAGGAGCTTAAGACTAGTTGAAATCTGGACAAAAGCGGATTTATCTAATAAAGCATTTACATTGGAGCAAATAAAATCTGCATGCTTAATAGCAAAATTTGGATTAAAGCTAATTCCCAAACTTTTTAAATAATAAAATCTTTAATTTATAGAACCTATTAACAAAAAACAAAAAAACTCAAGAAATTTCTCTAACTTGATCTTGGGGTGTTGGTGTATGCCATGATGTTAAACATATTTCAAAATAAGAAATGAGTGTGAACAGTTAGGCTATAATATCAAAATGTACTAGAGGAATGGAAAACAATTGTGAGGTAAGATTTAGGAATTTCATCAACTATTTTAGGTCACAATCCTATCATCACAGGGTGTTTTAACTCCTGTCGAAATATTATTTTAAAAAATCAAAAACAAAATCTACAATTCTATAATTTATTACTGTTCTGTCTTTCAGGACTAGTAACTACAATTCAATATGAATTATAAAATTTAAATTTATGCATGTTAGTTTCAAATAATCTGATATTTAGTTTTGAGTATGTTCATTAATTTTTATCTTGTCATACATGCATAATTCTATTTTCATCTCTTAAAACATAATGCCCATAACTAGTGCATTCAACATACGTTTTGTCACCAATGGGTCTTTTCACTATAGCAAGAAAAGTAACAACCACATGGGATTATAAACACCATATATTAGAAGAATTATATTTCTACTTAACTCTACATAACAAACAAATTAAGTTACTGCCAATGTAGCAATCGAGGCGAAAACAAACTGGTTTGATAACAACAAACACAAATATGCAAAAAATAAAAAAAAATAATGTAAACTAAAACACAAACCAGCCACTAAATGAGTGTCATTTGTGTTAAACCAGGGTTCTGACTAATGGGGTAAACTGGTTTGCCAAACAGGAAACACAAATATATAACAAAATAGTAAGAAAGATAAATAAATAAATCATAATAAAAACAAACATACAAAACCAAAATAAAACCCACCCCAAAAGATATTACCAAATGAGTGTACTGTACATCATACCTGGTTTGTCAAAAAAAACAAGAAGAAAAAAAAAAAAAGAAAAAAAAAAGAAGAATAAAAAAGAGAACAAAAATAAATCCCCCAAAACCACACAGAACGGGCACTGTTCTTGCGATACCAGTTGCTCCACAGAACTATTTGAACACTCCCCTCCCTTTACACAGTGTTTGCGACACATGAAAATGTCAAAGTATGAGGGTGAATCCAACTCCTTTTATCAATATTGTAAGGATCACTGTGGGTAGGTTTATGAATATGAAAACGAAATATCAGCCCTATTAAGAAGGATTTCACAAATGAAAACATTACAAAGGTAGACATGAAAGAAGCTAGCAAGTGGAATCATTATTAATATATTTCAATGTAAGATGATGAACCTTTTCACAATTCTCTCACACCTTGGACAACACGAATATGACAATCATTTCAGACCTGACATGTTAGTTGTATATGCAGTCAAATTCAAGTCAAGCAGCAATCTAAAGTAGTATCATACAGCTGACCACTCAAGGCAGATCAGTGGCTGCTTAAAAAACATCCAACTGTATACACGTTATACATAGCCTGCATTTTATAATACACGATTATAACATTCTGTATATATTTATGGCATTCTTGCATTGCTGGTTTGCTTTATAATGGTAACATTAAAATCACTGAAAACCACTGCTTTACCATGTATGATAAAATAGTAGTAGTATAGTAGTAGTAATATTATTATTACAAATAAGGCTAAGTCTAATTGACCCCTAATCTAGACAGGACATTTTTTTCAGAAAATCACTTCATAAATATAACAAAACAATTATACATTTTCCTCTGTGTGCAATAGTAATTATTTTTCCTCAATGTCGTTTTTTATTTTTGAGCTACGAAACCCAAAAATATTATAGGACGGGGTAATTATGTGGTTTTAGAAAAGGCTAATATTTGAATGATTGTACATTTTAAAATGCATTTTTCTTTCTAAATATAGGAATCATGGGTATTTCTCAACATGTCAGTATGTACAGTTCTAAGCAGATAAAAGCTGTGTGTTAATTTGGTGCACACTGGAGTATAGCTGGAAAAATCAACAATTTACCCCTGTGTTAAACAGGCTGTGAAGAATAAAACACGTATATGTCAGCACAAGTGGAAATCATATGAACCAATACAATTATGTATGCCTTGTTTTCCAGTGTGAAAGTACTCCAAAAAACCAGATGATGCATCACATTATAATTGTCTAGACCACGCAGTCATTGGCTAGCTGGTTAGCAGGTATTCTGTCGCTCTTTCTATGTCCCAATTTTTGGATGATAATGCAACTCTAGCTTGATGCTGAAAAAAAAACAAAAAAACAACATTGAGATCTACCATAATTCTTTCTAGGCTTTACTTTCCAAAATTCATTCCAGCTAGAAATTAAGATATGGAATCATGAAATCTAATTTTTAATAACATTCAATAAAAAAGAAACACCAACTGTTTAGTGCAGGGCTTGAAACGGCCTGTGACCAGGTCACCAAATGCGACCAATGTCCTGTTTGAGCAACTTAAATAATAAAAAAAAGAATGGTGTTAGTCGCCCAAATAATATTATCTTCTTTAGAGCTATAAGTATAACACATGAGCCACTATTAATATTTGTATTCCACATTAAAATCTTGCTCGTGATTTGCTTACCATAATTTGCCAACATGCATTAGTATTTTTGGGCCACCATATTTTTTGGCAAGTTTCAAACTCTGTAGTGTATACACAACAATAAGCATTGATAATCTTAAAGGGAGATAATTTAGATGGATTAACAAAATATCAACATGCTGGAGGCAACTCATTTACTGAAAGCTGACCTAAACAGCATTTACCTTCCTTCCATGTCTTGTTTTTTGTTGTTTCTGATGGTCTAAAACGGCTAACTAAGGTTTAAATTTTAAAACTTGGAATAAATAAGCAACCACACTGACAATTCAATCAGATAAAAGGCTAACTCCACTTACAATCATCTCTCAAACAATGGAAAATGTTCTCCACCACATTTCCATTCTACAACAATATATTTTAATATATCAATAAAAAAAGGTAAACAGTTTTCAAAATGAAACTAAAACTCAAATTATGGGACAAACATAATTCCAGCATATCGTACCCTACCCCGTTTTTTTTGCAGCACGAAACACACATGGACTGAATAGGTAATAAAATAATTGAACCTCTGGTTATTGCATGTTTAAAGATAATGTCCATTCATTAAGGTACAGTTGTGTGTACATGTGCAGGTACATCTTTTCTAAACAGCACTTTTACAAGTTCTTAGAGGGGACAATTAAGGCATTTGGCCTGGTATGCATAGTCAATGATATATAATGCCCATTATTGCTTAATATCAACAAGTATAATCATATAGTTAATTAATAAAATGGTTAAATGTGACGGCTATTATATATAACGGGCACAGCCATTTTGTACCATCCCAGTGAACATGCCCTCTGGTGAGCTGGTGGTTACGTAATACCCAACGTGTCACGTCAGGAATTAGTCTTCGAACTGAAGAAACAAAACATACCTGATTTTTGCGGATGTATCACAATGATCTGTAATAATATCCATCACAGTAAGCCAGCACCATGTATATATTATTTTTCAATACAAAATAAACCACCATTGTCAAAGTGTTGAAATAACTATCTTATGTTTTGTACATAAATTAAGCCACATACTGAAATAATAATCGGAGTGTTTTCTTGGTTAATTGGTCTTTTCGTTCCGTGGCCTGTACATGTGGTTCCTGATTGGCAGGTGTATATTCAGATGGTCCCCAGACACTGTGTCTAGACATACTAAAAAGACGTGCCTCTTTTATTAAGATCACAGAGTATTTATTGTGTGATAACTGCACGGACACACCTCAAATTGTAACAGACATTGTCAGCCGTCCTGCTTTATTACTGTAAGTAATTCTGTAAAACCCTTGATTAAGTAGACTTTCCCATTTAAAATCACAAAATTGACCAATTACGTAGTCCCAAAGAAAAGAAAATTATCATTTGGGTATCGTGAGTGGTCATTTTTGCTCGAACGTACCCTAATAATATGCATTTGTTTGTTTGGATTTTTTAAGAGTAAAATATAACTCCATTTCATTCTATTGATGCAAATTGAAGTATATTTAGTTATATAGTTTATTATACTATTAAGTCATTTATGTTGTTTTACAAGTCAGGTTGATGAAAGCGAAGCACCTTGTTGTTAATTAGAGCGTTTGTTTACACTGTGCATAGAGGCGTTGGACGGAGCTGACGTCACTTCGCCCCAAGCTATACCACTGGACGTCACAAAATCGAAACAAAATGGCTGCCCCCACGTTTTTTTTTATCAACTCTAAAATTATGCGTTTTTCATTTATTAAAGTGTCAGTATGTCTTGGTCATCTGGGTATGCATCTTTCCAACGCATCAGGCTCATATTTGAGTTGATACTCCCTTTAACAGATCTACGTCTAACATGATGTCACAAGTACACGTTGCCGTATGTGTAACCAATCTAATCATCTATAACCTTTTAAATAAAAACAAGTCCATCCATTGTGTACCTACATATGAAACCATTGACCCAATATTCACCTTGTTCAACTATCACTGTACAGTAACTGATTTACTTACTTCACCAAATCCCATGCTCTTTATCTTGGATATTTTTTGCTCTAATTCTGTTTCCTTTTTGGGACCTGAAATACATTGAGATTTACATTATGAATACATTTATTAGGTGCATACAATACTCTGCTTACTGATTGTTTTTGTTTTTTAGCCAACCACATCCAGATTAAAATAAAATAAACAAACTGTGCATGAACAGGACTAAGATTGTGCCAATTTACACAGCAATATGTATTATACTAGCAATACCTATTATATTAGCAATACCTATTATACTAGCAATACGTATTATACTAGCAATACGTATTATACTAGCCCTCGTGGTGAATTTGTTTTTTGAGAGGAGCAGTAAACAGCTCTCCTAAACTTAGTTAGGGGAGTGATGCAAATTTATCTTCTAAATATCTAGTAAGGAGAGTGATTTGTCTTTTTGTTTTTGTTTATTTTGCTTTTTAATTATTAGCCAAATTATATGTCATACATCTAAAGGCCAGGTTACTTTGATTTTAAACAGATGTAACTGCTTAAATTTAAAGCCTCAAGAATTTAGCTAATCTCTCTACTTTAATTTCATGTTATTTGTTTGGACAAGACATTTAATTTTTATAACATGGACCAAGAAATACAACCTTGGATGCTCAATAATTACCTAACACTTGGAAGTGAATATTATGGGATGCATTACAACACATTACAGAAGAGGGACAGGCTATTTATCAGTTATGTAACAGTTTCAAAACAATAGCTCATTTTTATTCATGAAGTAATGGTCACTGTGTTTCTTATTTTTTAAAATTTAAATAGAAGATCTGCTATTTTTATCAACCACAAAAAATAATAATATACACAAAATTCAATATGTTGGTCAAATTGTTGGTCACTGTAACAATCCAGAGGATGTTGACAAGCTCAGAAGGATTACATATAGGGTATAACAGAGATACAATGAGGAGTGGGGGTGGAGGTCACCAGAGCTAATGCATCCTCAAACCACAAGGTCTGTTACACAAATGTCACTTTGGACAATAGTCCACTGTATGACTGTCCAATAGTACAAACAACAGTTTTTAAAAACCCCAGTATTCAATCAATGTCAGATAGTTTTTTCATGCATGAACTTGTGTCCTGCACACTAAAATTAGACATATAATAATAGACGACTGTCCTATAGGTACCTCCTGCATAAACTGATGTCCAGTGTCTTGCAGTTTGTTCAAATATTAGAGGGTGTTCCTTGTACTGTTGTGCGACGACTGCGTCCTGTGGGTCATCAGGCTCCGCAGCAGCTAAAAGGGCTTGTAGCGACAATAAAACCGTTCTAAGTGTCATGGCTGCTGCCCTGGAATATTCAACAGTTCATCTTCAAAGCAAACATCCATTTAAAAATAACAAGTATTCTGTGATCTGTGATGTAAAATTCAAGATTAACCTAGTTCTATTCATGTTTAAAGATAAATAATATAGAATTCATACATTAGCTACTAATTAATTAATTTTATTTTTGTTTCACTTGCATTGATGAAAACAAATTACTATTAGGTGCAACAATAACTAATATTTTACTGACCTAAGACTTGGTTCTTGAGAAATAGTGTAAACATGAAATATTTAAAGTAGAGCTAAACATTACGTACAACATAACGAGCTAAATAAAAAAGCTGATGTCATGCTACTACTAGAATAAATTATCTGACTTTGAGGCAAGACATACATTATCATAACTGTGTTAACAATGCAAAAAGAAATTAGTCGCTTTACATGGCGACGATACATACATATACCACAATTTCTATTGGTGCATTTTAAGTCTTTGAAGGCAAGTTATCGAAGTTATAGGAGTTATCAATCTTATTACAAAGGTCATATTCTAAAATAGATTTGGTTTAATTTTGGCAACAGGCAAGCTTTCTTCCAGAAAATAATTTGAAGGAACATAATAAAACAAAACAGACCACAAGTGCCACTACTAGATGCTTATGGGTTTAAAATCAGATACTGCATTCCATGTGCTTTAACAAATTTTAAACAAGCATTCTAAAAATGATAGAAATATATCCATTAATTTCCAAGATTTTAAGATATATAATTTTAATCTCTGTACCCTCTGGCAGAAACCCTGATAGGGTGTAGTCGCCACGCAAAAAAAATATTACTTCAAATATTTTAACAAAAAGTAATTTACAAAAAAAAAGAGAGGAAAAGATAGGTTTATAATCACATTTTTCAGTAGCCACATTCCTGAGTTTGAAATTAGAGTAATAAAGCATACTCATGCTGGATACTTACCACTGATCTTTCAAAATGTCTAGACAAATGGCCCCAGTCACAGAACTAATATTAGGATGCCATATTTGGGTCTTGAACCTTACCTAAACAGAAAATCAACAAAATTTGTTTAAAGTTAAGAACATCCGAAGTGGATTTGCACAGAATTATAGGATATTAAATGAACTTCTGTTCTGTATCATGTTTATGTTCCCCGTGAAATAATTTTCAATTGTCACAAGCTTTAGTGAGTGACAATGAAAATTATTTCACGAGGGACATAAACATGATATGAAATGGTAGTGTTTAATATCTAATTTATTACCCATAATTGATCTTAATTTATATCACTCAACTTGTTTAGTTGATGTTTCTGTAAGGTTGTAGTTTGCCAATCAATGACAAGTGTTACGTCCGACCTGGCGTTCTAGTGGAACGTACCTCTCTGATATGTACCAAGATACTTTTAACCATATGGGTAATAACGACCATTACAATTTTAAAACAAATTAATACTGGATGTTTACCATAAAAATATAAAATTTAACTGAATATAAATTAAATTAAAATGAAACTCATAAATATTGTGGTGATTATGTCTGTGAATACATACCATGAAAATCAGACTTTACTGCACACAGGAAAGAAAAAAACAAAAAACAAAAATGCTTGGAAATTGTAAACTTCTTGTAATAGAGGTTTGTAATTCATTCTATGAACCCTTGCTCCTCTAGAGCATTGTGATTGTGGGACAGCCCCTTATGATTACCCAAATATACATTTGTACAGGTGAAGTGAAGACTTTGTGAACTACCAACTACATATATATAAACAATGTCAATCTGAAGCATGCCACAAAACCATTACTGAAGTGTAATATTTATGAATGATAAAATACATTAACGACGTCCCACAGGTGATTATACACCCGAACATGGTGCAGTTGGACAGATGATCTGGAGCCAAGTTCATGTTTCAGTTTGTCAAAGACAACTCAACAAAATTAAAGCTTTAGAAAGAAAGGTATTTTTTACTTTCAAACTGGCTTTTACTTGTAGACCATTATATTTTAGCAATAAAATATGTTGCCATATTTGGCAAATGACATCAGAAAAAATATATAGAATACTAAATTCACTTTTGTCAGATAAAATTTTTACGAAACAAGCTAACTTTCCCAGTGTCTGACAAAATGAAATTGAGGTCAAATACAAGTAGAGTACACGTCCCTGCCAATTAATTTTAACAAAATCAATGTTTGACATGTTTTGTAAGTGATGAATGCTATTTTTCAACTGACACAGTGAGTATAAGTATAAAAAATAGTCTCCCACCATATCTGCACCAATTAATCGTCTTCAATGATACATTAAAAGTACATGCTTTATTTTTATTATCAAAAGAGTTCAGACAAACATTAGTCAATATTTTCCTGCTAAATCTTTACAGTGATGGTCGTACATGTAACTTTTTTACTTCCAACTCCTAAATAGAAGCGCCAGACTGTTTTGGACACAATTTTAAATCAGAAATTGGTGGAAATACTAATTACAAGCATATTTGAACACAGCATTAATTACCAGAGGTGGATTGAAAGGATACGTTTCTGGAATCTTGATCTCAAGTGTGAACTGTCCACCTTCATATGGTGTATCGGGTGGCCCACCAATTTCTCCCCTCAGGTGGTCAAATTTGTCACCTATTAACTCAACTTTGATACGACAAGCTGCCACCTGTAAAAAAGAGAGAAAAAGTTATTGCAAAATGAAAAACAAAACAATTGTACTTTTTAACATCAACAGTGGACACTTTTGTTTTAAGAACATACTCATTACTGGTGTACTTCTGGTTACAGGCCTCTTAAGAATTTACAATATGTAGAAACCATTTATAGCTTAAATGAAAACAAATTCAAGTGACCCATTTCAATTTTTACATAACCCGTCATGACCATGTAACTGAATACAGGGTTTCTGCCAGAGGGTAAAATGGTATGGCACCATACCCAAATTTATTTGTTTTAAACATTTTTACAAAATTAATGACTTATTAATAAAATTATCATTATTGTATGATTTCCCTAACCCATTTTCTTTGTGGAGGAGGTCCCCCATAGCCCTTGTTGACTGTGGTTGCATTCAATTCCATAGTGCAATACCCAACACTACTGCTGTCTCTTAATTTAAATGCAAAAATGAAAAATGGGACATGCCTGAGGCAGGGTTCAACATAGACCGAGTACTCTGATAATAAGACAGCTAGATGGATATTTCGACAGTTACCAACTCTTACAGTCAGAGAAATCTATATAAATTCTAAGCAATCGCTGCTTACCAAACGGTAGTCAAAGATTCCCATCAGCAAATACTTAACTGGAACATTATTGAAAGGGGGTGCATTTTAAATTCCAATAAAATCGAAAGCTCTAAAAATAATTTTTTCAGATTGACCGTGACTGTGACATTCACCTTCCTGAAATGAGTAATCGCAGATTTTTTCGAAAAGTTCACAAAACATAGATATATGTGCTCAGGATGTGCACTTCAAGGGTTTCTGAGACAGAGCCAGTTATTTACACATGGGTGCTCTGCACGTAACTGAATCACAGTGAGTGCTTCACACAACAGCTTGTTTAGTCAAATGTTAATATACTACTCAAAAGAATTTAAGGGTCAGACGATATTTTCGACATTATTTTCTGAATGTCAATTATATTAGCTAGACCATAATGTCACGCATGGTATTGTTCCATTTTGACGAAAGTGGGTCTAAGCAACCCATAAATGAATTAAAATCCACTGTCATTGACACTGTCGACTAGTTCTAATGGCGAAAACATGCTTACATTTGCACGTAAATTAGGGCGAAAGCGAAAGGTCTGCTAAGTGCCCATAACTTGCTTTTTCACAAAGCGCTTCATTTGCACGCTTTGCACGTGTATTCCATGTTCCCAATGCTGAATTTCCGTATAATTGGAGCTTGCGTTCGTGTACGGTGCACACTCCAAATTCGACAATGGTACGACTTCCAACTGACTATCGAAGATTGAGGAAGGGCTATTGCTTGGCTTCAGGATGGCAATACGCAAAGAAATGTTGCTCTGAGACTTGATGTTAGTCAGAGTGTCGTTGGCCGACTGTGGCAACGGTACCAAGCAACGAATTCTGTTCGAAATCGTCCACGTTCGGGAAGACCCCGAAGCACTACAAATAGAGAGGACCACTACATCACCAATATGGCTCTACATCAACGCACAACCACTGCACGCCGATTACGTGACAATCTGCAGACTGCGACTGAAACTTGAGTGTCTGATCAAACCATACGCAATTGTCTGAGAGCCAATAATCTACGCTGCCGTCGCCAGGCTGTTCGACCACCACTCCTACTACGTCACAGAACGGCCAGACATCACTGGTGCACGCTTCATCTGCGGTGGCAACGTGTTCAGTGGGGTCGAGTGATGTTCACTGATGAGTCCAGGTTTAGTCTCCAGTTCAACGACGGTCGGGTTCGTGTCTACAGACGTCCTGGGGAGCGCTTCGCTGAAGTTAACGTTAGACAACGTCACCGGTTCGGTGGTGGCAGCGTCATGGTGTGGGGCGGCATCTCTCTCCACCACAGGACCCCCCTCTATGTGGTGGATGGCAATCTGAATGGAATCCGCTATCTGAATGAGATTATCCGGCCATTGGTTCTCCCAGGCCTTCAGCAGATTGGCGGCGGGGCAGTTCTGCAGGATGACAATGCCAGACCCCACCGCGCCAGGGTGGTAACGGACTTTCTCAGACAACAAGGTATCGCCAGGATGGATTGGCCAGCATATTCGCCTGACTTGGCCCCAATAGAGCAGGCCTGGGATGAATTGGGCAGGAGTGTTCGGGATAACCATGCCCCTCCGGCGAACCTTCATGATCTGGGTCAACTTCTTATGGCAGAGTGGCAGGCCATTCCCCAAGAGTTCTTCACACGTCTGGTCAACAGCATGAGGCAACGATGTGTCGAGTGTATTCGCGCCAGGGGTGGATTCACACACTATTAAACGAATGTTCTAATGTGTAAAATCCATGTTTGACAACCTTCAACTTTGACAGCATGTCATGTGACTTTCTTGTATACAGTGACGTTTATTTGTGGTTTTTTGTAAATATGGAACAATAAATAAAAAATTTGGTGTAGTTTACATCATCAATCTAATACACTCTGAAACTTATTTGGTTATAAATTTTTGACCCTTAAATTCTTTTGAGTAGTATATAGTTCAAGTAAGCTGTAGGCCACCCTGAAAACACTGTTTCCAGTATTCATTTCAACTTACATGTATTTTCATGCTTATATCCAATTAAGGTTCAAGCACGCTGTCCTGGACACACCCCTCAGCAATTTGGGCCGCCTGTCCAGGACAGGGGGTTAGTTGTTAATTATTAGTGGTTAGTGAGAGAGAAGAGGGCGTAGTGGCCTTACATCCATCCACCCACTGAGTCATTAAAACTCGCTCTGGGTTGGAGCCAGTATCAGGCTGCAAACCCTGTACCTACCAGCCTTATGTTTGATGGCTTAACCACGATGCCAGTGAGGTTGGTTGTAAATCAAAATTATCATGAAACAATGTTATTTAACATACACAAGCTTCGAATCCTTGCTTTCTTCAAACTAGTAAAACAATAATTACTAATTTAAGATAATTTAATGTTTCTGCTAACCAAACCACACTTTGCAATTTTCACTGCAAACATACACTGAACATTTAGGTACGGCCTTCCATATTTTTAACCTATTTTCATATGCTTAGGTTTACCTGAATGTGATGGATTAAAATATAGTCAGTCACACTCCTGGTTGTGCTTCCTTCTTTGGCAGACTGTACACTCGACCAGCAGGATGAATGGCTGGTTCAACAGGAGTTAAAATGTCATTCATATCAGCCAGAAGTATGTCTGGGCCATGAGTAAAGACAAAGGGGAAGGGCCATGTGGGTGAAGAAAGTTCACTTCTACTTCTTGATTCTCTGGGCCACCACTGTCCACTTCAACAGTCACCGCTTCTTTCATTGTTGTGGAAGAAGAGCACTCACTCACTTCTAGATTAACCAATGATACTTCTGGAATAGGTGGACAACAAATGAGCAATGGTGTCAAGAATGTTGCATTTAGAAATTATGACATAACTTACATGGGATGCTTTTTCTTGGACTACAAAGGAATAGTTCTCAGTGAAATCTCCAATGACTAAAAAATGTCCAGGCTTCAGCGACTCTTGGGTTTCTCTCAAGAAGGCAGATTGTTGCTTGCCACTAAAATCATAGTGTTGCGGTACCTTAAGATGTCTACAGAATTTATTCATGAAGTCATCTGAACTCGGCCTCATTGTTTCCAGCATATATTTCAGTAGATATCCACTGCTTATACTCTACTGTGTCAATCATATGTTCATCAAACAGCTGCTGAAGACGTATATACATAATTGGCTCCATCTCAGAAACCTGTTAAGTGCACATCATTAACTGAACAGGGACTGTTCCACACACATATCTATGTTTTGTAAAAGTTTTGAAAAAATCTGTGACTACTCATTTCAGGGAGGTCAAGGTCAATCTAAAAATATGTATTATTCTTTTTAGAGCTTTCAATTTCATTAAAAGTTTTTCTTCTTCTAAAAAACGTTAAAATAATAGCTTAATCTGGAGCCAAGTTATCACATTTTTAACTACGTGACTCGGTCCATTTTTTTATAATTAGGTAAAACTTTTGTGATCTACATCTCAAAAACCGCTTGACTGATGGGTCTACATTATTGGCTGAAAGGTTATAACCTGCGCCCCTACTAGTGTATTAAGTTTCATCGAAATCTGAGAGGGTCAGTGTTTCGGGTGATAAGAGTTGACATGGAAGGACCCAATGGCAAGAGACAAGGCAAGCAGTTTTTTGCCCAAGTGGAAATTCTTTTGCACTAACACATGAGTGTCAGCAAATGCTCGCATTAAATAAGAATGCTGGTAAACACGCCCCAGTGCTTGGACAACTCACCCCAAACTTTATTGTTTCTAAATAATTGAGACGAAATTAAAAATGGACGTCTACAACTTTGGTGTCAATTTAGTTGTTAATATTACACTGAAACTACACTATTACGACCACTTATTAAATTGTTTTATATTGGGGAGATCCTAATATCAGATAAACAATGAATTGTTAAGCCTATTTTAACGATGTTTGTGAGTTTGTCAATTATTTTCTTTTAAAAATTATCAGGTATGGCTTTTGACTGGTGTGCATATTCAACACTAATACACATTATTGCTTAAACTATTGGTATGTTTAATTAATAAAACGGTAATGATATGAATTGACTAAACAGTGTGGGGCAAGTTGACAAACCGCTGGGCCAAGTTGGTAGGGGGAATTTGGTTTGGGGGCGAGTTAACCTGCTCCCTTAAATAAGAACAGCATTTAATATATTACCATACTCAGGATTGATATTTATTTATTTTGTCCTTAAACAATTCAGCTTTGCTGATCTTGTACATTTTAAACACTTTTAAAGGGAGGATCAACTCAAATATGAGCCTGATGTGTTGGAAAGATGGAAAGACGACCAACACATACTAACACTTTAAGAAATGAAAAACATGTAGTTTTAGAGTTAATAAAAAAAAAGTGATTATTCCTGCTAACTGGGGGCAGCCATTTTGTTTTGTTTTTGTGATGTTTGGTGGTATAGCTTGGGGCGAAGTGACGTCAGCTCCGTCCATCGCCTCTATACACAGTGTAAACAAACACTCTAATTTACGACAAGGTGCTTCGCTTTCATCAACCTGCCTTGTAAAACAACATAAATGACTTGATAGTATAATAAACTATTTAACTAAATATATTTCAATTTGCATCAATAGAACGAAATGGAGATATAGTATTTTACTCTTTTAAAAAATCCAAAGAATAAAATACATATTAGGCCTATTGTCAAAAATGACATTTACGGGATCAAATAGATAATAACCCCCGCAAATCTAAAAACTCCATATGGTTATGTCCATTGTAAACTGAACTGTTTTTCGACAGAACTAACTGTATATTTGGCATTTCTTTAAAAAAAATACCTGGCTACAATCTAACTGTAGACCCTTGAATCGTCAACTTCGCCTGTTCCAAATGGGTGTTATTTTCATTTGATCCCGGAAAAAGAATGTAAGTAACCAATCACAATACAGAACACACCCAAGTCAGTTTACAATTAGTCAGTTTTGTGATTTTAGATGGGGAAAGTCTACTTAATCAAGGGTTTTACAGAATTACTTACAGTAATAAAGCAGGACTTGAGGGGTGTCTGTGTGGTTATCACACAATACCCAGTGATCTTAATAACAGAGGCACGTCTTTTTAGTATGTCTAGACACAGTGTCTGGGGACTGTCTAAATATACACCTGCCAATCAGGAACCACAGGTGGTGGTGGTGGTAGTGGTAGTGGTAGTAGTAGTAGTAGTAGTAGTAGTAGGTACAGGCCAAGGAAATAAAATACCAATTAACCAAGAAAACACTCCGATTATTATTTCAGTACATGGGTTAATTTATGTACAAAACATAAGACAGTTATTTCAATACTGACAATGGTGGTTTATTTTGTATTGAAAAATAATATATACTTGGTGCTGGCTTACTGGGATGGATATTATTACAGAACATTACGATGCATCTGCAAAAATCAGGTATGTTTTGTTTCTTCAGTTCGAAGGAAGAAAAATGTTTTATTTAACGACGCAGTCAACACATTTTATTTACAGTTATATGGCGTCGGACACATGGTTAAGGACCACACAGATATTGAGAGAGGAAAACCACTGTCGCCACTTCATGGGCTACTCTTTTCGATAAGCAGCAAGGGATCTTTTATATGCACCATCCCACAGACGGTAGCACATACCACAGCCTTTGATATACAAGTCATGGTGCACCGGCTGGAACGAGAAATAGCCCAGTGGGCCCACCAATGGGGATTGATCCCACACCAACCGCGCATTGAGTGAGTGCTGTACCACTGGGCTATGTCCCACCCCCTCTTCAATACGTTAGGTATTACGTAACCACCAGCTCACCAGACGGCATATTCACTGGGATAGTACAAAATGGAGAAAACTTGAGGTGTTTTCTCTTTTATAGATACATCACCTGTCCTCATAACTGTTAGTATTGACAGTGGGAAAGGCAGCATCCACCAGTGGTGTTGATGAACGAAGTCATGAATTACGAAAAGGGTCACAAATTCGTCCTCCAACAAATGGGTTCTGAATGGTGGGTAAGCGCCGCCACCGCGGATGCAGGTGTTAGGTAACCATCCAACCGATAATTGTATACTGAACGCAAACAATATGGTGGAAGCATCCATCAGAACATTAAACCAACAAAACCCCAATTTTTTCTTACTAGTAAAACAGTGGAGAACTTAGTTCAAGTAGTAGGAAACAGGTCGTTAGTGTGCAGTACATTAACTAACTAGTGTTATTCAGACAAAACGTCATGTCACCAACCAGTGCGAAACTTCGGAAAGGTGTCCAAAAACAATTTGTCAAAGTCAAGTCCTCATCTGTAGATTCGTAGGACATCTCAGGGTGCAGGCCGGAATTCGACAGACATCAGTGGTGACGAGGACGACCAGTACTGACCAGAGCTTGAGCTGCAACCACAGGATCCAGATAGTGGAATCCCTCGACATCTTCAGGACACACATCCCTCAAGTAGTAGTTTGCGAAGATGGAGTCAGTGGCCCAATAACATCCTGTTAAAATGCTGGTAATAGGTGTATTGCAGTGCAGCGACATGTTGGCGGCAAAGGCACGAAGCTCATGTGGATGAGACGCCGACGGTGGAGGTAAACCATCTGCCTGGTAAGCACACAGAATCATGGACCGGATCCAAGTAGACACTGTGTTCTTAGTAATGTCGTTCAAGTGGCTCTGGTTGCATGAGAGGAACAGATGCTTTTGATCTTTGCGAAAAGACTTAGTTCTCTCGATGTAATGCTTAAAGGCTCGACCAGGACATAATGATAAGTCCTCAACATCGTGGGAACCCACAATGGAAGAGAGTGCTTGGACAGTGTAGGTGCAAAGCGCTTGATCAGGCAGGTGAAGTGTTGTCTCAAGGAAACCGCACCGTGTCCACATCCAGAGCATGGATCTCTGACACTCTCGCCGCTGTAGCGAACCCCAGCAGGAACACCATCTTCCTTGTCAAAACATCTACAGATCCCTCAGCAATGGGCTCGTAAGGTGGTTTGGACAAGGACCTCATAACCAGGTTCAAGTCCCATGTCGGTGGCCGAAATGTTGGACCTGATCATCGTGTTTGAAACCCTTGATCATGGAGTGGATCTCAGGAACAACAGCCAGCATTGTAACAGTGGCGGAGTCCTGAACGGTTGCGATGACCAAAACGTAACCAGCAATAGTAGAGGCTTTGAGTTTCAATGTGGACTGGAGATACAGCTCGAACAGACGATAGGTGACATTGAGCAGGCTGCTGGAATGAGTTCCGCCCTGACTGATGTAGGCCTCCGCTGTCACGTTGTTGGTCGCTACCATGAGATCAAGTGCTGACGCCAATGACGTATCGCATTGAACACTGCCAGAAGCTCTAACACGTTGATGTGAAAACTGGCTTCACCGGCAGACCACAGCCCCGATGTTGTCTGACCGTTGAGATATGCTCCCCAACCTTCTCTCGAGGCATCCACAAACAGATGGTCAGTCGCTTGGAATGGCCTCAAAGAGACTCCGCCTAAGACGTTCGACGGAATCAGCCACCATTGCAGACAGGGTCGAAGGTTATCGGGAAGGGTGATCATTAGTTGGGGGTTGTTCAACGTGATGTATGGATTCAGGAAGACATGTAAACACTGTAACTGCAGGCGACCCCGTAGAGTCAAGTCTTGGACTGAGGTCAAAAGACCCAGCAGGCTCTGCCACGCATGGAAAGTCACAGGTTCGGCTAGAACTTTGGATACCGCAGATTGAATCTTGGTCCATCGGTCTGTAGGAACCTGAAAGAGTCCCAGAACGGTATGCAGCTGCATCCCAATACACTGGAGATTCTGTGTTGATACACTGGAGATCCTGGTTGATAATCCATCCGAGACGGTTAAGAACTGAAGTACGTAGCTGACTTGGTCCGCTAACATCGTCTTGCTCTGGCACTTCAAAAGACAGTCGTCCAGGCATGGGTAAAATGATATACCCTGCTGATAGAGAACCCGCGACATCGTAACTGTTATTCTTGTGAATAGCCAAGGAGCTACCGAAATGCCAAATAGCAGAACCATCCACTCGTAGTGCACTCCCTGTAGCACGAACCTGAGATACAACTCTGGTGAAACAACAGTGAACGCAATGAGGGGATAAACTGCAATGGACCATAGTAAAACAGTTGCGGTAAAAAAAACTCCAAACTGCGTGATGGCGACTGGATAACTTCCAGAGCCAGCGGAAGTAGCAACTAACTGGCAACACCACCGGATGTAGCGATCGACCTGCCGAATATCTCGGTAAAGTCATCGAGCAACAAACGGACCAACACATTCTGTCGTCAGCACCAACCCGAAATCGCATGTAACTTCGAATCGATGATGTAGAAGAACAACTTGACTGTGTGGCCCAACATCAACAACGGTAAACCGACAATCGGCAGGAAACTGGAAAAACAGTTTGTCATCAGGTGGAATGTCTGTAGCAACCTTGGAGTGAGACATATTGTCGAAAGTACCATGCGACGGTAATATCTCATAACAGCAGCAAGGCAAACATGCATAGTCATATGAACTGCGAACACCTTTTTTTTTTTTAACTTCAACTACAGATGGGACTGGATCGTCATGTGGAAATTCTTCATAAGGCGCACATAAACAGACGGAATGGCAGTCGCTGGAGATCAGCTGAAGATCAGTGACGACGGTCCGTGAGACCCATGATAGGCCATAGAGACTGACTGTGTGCATGGCTGCAGCGAGACGAGGACGACTCAGACTGGTCATGCGAAGAGTATGAAGAACACTAACCCGGTGAAACCGCTGAAGTCCCTTCCACAGTAGCCACAGGCGACGTAAACAGCAAAGCTGCAGGATGGACTGCATCCGGAAACATCAAGACAGGCAAAGTCTAGATAGGGCCGGTAACAGATGTCGCTGGAACCGTCACTGGACCTGCCTTAAAATCGCAGAAACCATGGCAGCCATGGAAGCAAATGTCTTCTGCAACATCGTCGGTAGCAACGACCTGCAAAGTACCGGCCGTCAAGGAACATCCGAAGCAATCATCGGTGTCGGGCCCCTCTTGGAATGCGTCGGCGGAGGTAGATGTGACGGAGCATGTCGTAAACCGCAGCCAGTCAACCCCTCATCATCATGGAGTCCACAAATCTGTATCTATAATGGAAACAGCCGGAGACGCATCTGCTCTTATAATTTGCGCACCGGCAAGGTGATCGTCAATAGTGGAACCGAACCGTAGACGGTCCTGTCTGGAACCCTCAGAAACTCTGGAAGCCGCTTCAGCCAAAAATCGGCGACGATAATCCATGGAGCCTGTGAAGATCGGTTACGGTCACAGCTTCGAAGATGCTGACGCATCGTCCGGAAAGACATATGGGAAGTCCGTCATGCTCCTAGCACAAGCAAGACGGTCTGAAGTGCTGGCTGCTACCGGAACACAGACTGTGGATGGTCCCGTCGAATACGGATGGAAGCCATGGAAGCCGTATCAACCAATGATCGGTGTGGATGAACCACTGGACCCATGGAACGACTGCGCCATGACCAGAATCTTCTGATCGATCACGGGAAAATGGTAAGAACAGTCTTCCCGGTCCGCTTAGAAAGACTCGGTTTGTTACAATGACTCAGTCCGCGTATACAATTCAGTCAGTCTGGAAAACTTGGTCTGTTCGCAAAGCTTCTTACTGGAAACAGTCTTCAAAGGCCGATCACTGGAACCCGTAACGGATGACGGTCGCTTAGAGGAAGACGCTGGACATTCCATCAGTACTGCAGAAGCAGACAGAACCGAACCGGAAACCGCTGACACTGGAACCACCCCTAACAGTGTAGCACACTGATCACATCACGTCTCTGTCTGGCACGGAACACGACATCTAGGGCAGTTGTCATAAGGGTCGTCAGATGACATAAACTTCTTGCAGTGAAAGCAGACTCGAACAACACGAGATATGCTAACATCAGACATAAAAGTAGCTTTTCAATCTGCGAAACAGAAAGAAAAAACAACCATTATTTGCAACAAGCTGGTAAACACAAGATGCCATTTTGCAAATGGCGACCACACAAAGTAACTACGAAATACAACAAAATTTGTAAAAATAACACTTAAAACAAGCGTTAAAAGCCTAACAAAGATAGCGACAAGCATAATAAGACAACGGAGGAAACGAATCCACCATAAGAAGACACAAGTATAACGAAAAAACTCAAAGTTTGACTCAAAACAGCAGAGCCCGAAAAAACATGTCCGAACCAAATAAGCGAAGGAAAAAGATGGAAGTTACAGTCACGTGACTGGAACAGGAAGGGGTACACAGTAGAAGAATTACGCCATCCCATTGGCTGTTGGGATGTTCGGACCAGTCTACTAACTGTAAGGAATATGCACTAGTTATGAGGACAGGTGATGTTGAAAAGAAATGGCTGAGCCAGTTATATATACAACCGTGTCCGGTGTATCGGCGCACTTGGTATTTTGCTTGAGTATGCTTAACAAGTTGTCATGTTGTCGGAGTTTTTAACGAATTAAAGTTCAATTCCTTTTTCAATGGTTAATCAAGTATCAACATAGTTATTGTTAAAGGTGCAATTAAATTTTTTTTTTAGAATTATCAATAATTATATAATAATTTCAAAATAAATCATTCACCTGTTTTCGTGTTTATAAACACGAAGTAGGTCATCCTTATTGATAGGCTATTAATTAAGAATGTTAAAACCAGTCTGAAAACACCTTTCCCGCATTTAAAAAATGATAGTAAACAGTATAAATATTTTTTTATTTAAACCGAAAAAGAAAACACCGGAAAATGCAAACAAAACGAAAATTTTACACCTTAATTGACAGTCATTCCAGTTCACAATTGTCACATTGTTATAAAAAATAAAAGCGAAATAAGATCCACGTGTGTGCACAATCTACCCGAGAAACATAAAATCCATGTAGGCATCTTAGCTATGCATGACAATGAACATGTATGCATCTGCAGTACTGTGCCACTCAAGAAAACGATTCCAAAACTGATCATGAGATGGGTCATATGTGATCGTTCATTTTCATAGTAATATTTTTAACAAGACAAGACAAAAAAAAGTACTAAAATAATTCTGGTACAATAGTGTAGCGTTTATGGGCTAAAATTGAGGTCATGGGCGGTTTATAAATAGCGGGGTCAACGATCTACATCTACTGCGCCGAATCACCGGACATGCAAATCGTTTTGGATACAAGGGGGTGCCTATATTTATGCACCATTTTAAAATGTTTATTTACTACAGACATAAAACAGTTTGCAGTGTATTTCAGATTATGCACTTTTTCATTGGTGAGAGACGCATTTTATTAAATATTTTACAATGTTCACATAGAAAATGGTCCTTGAAAGCTTAGGTGCGCCGATACACCGGACAGCACTGTAATAATAATTAATAGCCGTCACATTTAAGCGTTTTATTAATTAACTATACAATTATACTTGTTGATATTAAGCAATAATGTGCATTATATATCATTGACTATGCATACCAGGCCAAATACCTTAATTGTCCCCTCCTTTAATAAGGAATAATTTCAATAAACAAAAATTTACTTTGGGAAAGTTATTTTAAGGGCCTGCCCTGAGATTGTAAAGTTACTTGTTTTAAGTGTGTTACTTTAGAAAATTAAATCTGAATGTTGAATAACATTCTGGAAAGGAGACTATACAAGCTGTGCGAGAGAAAATAAACTCCACGGAAGGTGACAAGTTTCAATCATGACCATGAATCGGCACGATATTACGCCAATTTACGGGGGAGTTCTGTGTTATCGAGAATTGACGATATAGTCAAACCGTTAACGTTTAAAACTTTATTTTGTTTACCTCATCACTTTTGACAACTTCTTTGAACTCTCTTTTTATTCTCTGTTCAGCTATATTGGCCATTATGAAATATTTTAACCCAAAAAGCATGCACTAACTGATCAACTTTTTACCATTTTTGATGAACAAGGCATAACTAAGAAACAACTTCCGTGCATAATTGTCATGCGCGGAAGTCAGACTTGGCTCTTTGCTTTAGGTCTCACTACACAGATGTCATCTGCCATTGAAACCCATGTTAAACTGCCCAACTTCAAGCGAAGATTGCCCATAGAACGGGTTCTCGTTGGCACTAACAACATACACCATTGCAAACATACATTATATAAGCATTTATTTTCACTCCAAAATTGAGAACATTTCCGTCTCAGTTTTTTGCTATACGACCGCATCTGGCTGTAGTACCGGTCCGAATAGGTGGTTCATTAACCGATTCACTCCGGCTGTCACTTGCGCTATATACCCATGTCCCAAAAGGTCGATGCACAATATTACAAAATAACATGGGCAAAATACAGCCAGAAGGCTTACCATTAAGCATACATATTGTTTTAATTCTTCACCATTTGCTAGAAGTGAATATGTGACCCATAACATGTGTCCCATTAGGAACTATAGTGGGACCGTGATGAATGAACTGTCACCCGGAAGTGATCTGTGTAGTGAGACCTTAAAGTCTAGTGACCGATTTTGTCAAACTTGGTATGAAGTCAGTTTGATAATTTGGGTCATTTACACCATGAAAAGCTATACTAGAGCCATGTAACTTATGAACTCTAACCAATACACCAAAAGATAGATGCACCATACCATCCAATAAAACTTCATATCACATTGTTACTCCTCGGTCATCCACACAATAGATGGTCATCAAACAAACAGCCACTATATGGTAATGTATGACCTTGTTGGTAGTTCTGATATGGGGAACATACAAAGAAGCTAATTATCTAGTGAGTTCATTAAAAATATTAGTTTCCATCAATTGTTGCTAGGGGCAACAATTGTTTCATAATGAAGTGTTGAAATCCTGGTTTTTTTCTGTATATTTCAGCATGAAGATCCACATATTATTAATGGCAGATACAAATTCCCACTTTCATAGTAGAATACTATGTTATATATTCACATACCATCAAAACTGTGTGTCATTATGACTGTACATTCGAAAAAATTCATTATGCACAAATCACAGAATTAGGGTGAATTTGGATATTGACCTTGTGACCTTGAATTTGACCTTTTACAATGAGAAACTCAGTGTTAGACACTCAGATCAATTTATTTATTACATTAAGTATACTAGAATATACATTTTGACACACACACCCCTAAAAAATAAAAAGAAAATAAAAAGAAAAATAATAAAAATAAATAAAATTGACATGTTTGCAATATTTACCCAAATAGGGCCCCCATACACTTGGCTGAAATCCACATCGATGTAATTACCTTTTATAAGGATGCTACACTAGTACATTTTCATTTTGGCTTGCTAAACTTATATATTTTGGGATAAACAGTAATTTCATGTTTTACATTATGGTCTCACTACACAGATGTCATCTGCCATTGAAACCCATGTTAAACTGCCCAACTTCAAGCGAAGATTGCCCATAGAACGGGTTCTCGTTGGCACTAACAACATACACCATTGCAAACATACATTATATAAGCATTTATTTTCACTCCAAAATTGAGAACATTTCCGTCTCAGTTTTTTGCTATACGCCCGCATCTGGCTGTAGTACCGGTCCGAATAGGTGGTTCATTAACCGATTCACTCCAAATAACATGGGCAAAAACAGCCGAAGGCTTCCATTAAGCATCTTGTTTTTAATTTTCCACCATTTGCTAAATGAATTACCCATATGTGTCCCAATTAGGAAATATGTGGCCGGGAAGAATGTCCCCGGAAGTGTCTGTGTAGGAGACCTTAAACAGGGACCGATTTTGTCAAATTGGTATAAGCAGTTTTGATAATTTGGGTCATTTACACCGAAATAA